>NC_064547.1:14177568-14477568 GCF_023856365.1 Brienomyrus brachyistius | reverse complement strand
CAGAAGTATGAGGGAGTCCCAGGAGAATGCTTAATCACCTATTAAATGCAGCTGGGCATGCAACGAGTGACTGAGCATGCAATGAACGTCTTACGCAAAAATAAGCCTAATAGGAAGCAGTCAAATTTCCTGCGCCATCGATATGGCCCCCATTAACTTGGAGAACCGGGGTTACAATGAGAAGTTGGCTGCTCTCTGCTCCCGGTAACGGACGCACAAAGACTGAGACAATCCATCCCGACGAGATTTTCACTCAAGGAGTGCGGTCACGGAGACGCATCTTTCATTTCCGAGGCTAATTTGACTCCGGCATAATGTATAATTTATGGAAATGTCGGAAATTTTCGAGCAGAGAGAAACAATAAATAATGTAGGGCTGCACCGACTCGGCTGAGAAATGTTGCCGGATGCAGTGGTAACATCTGGGCGGTAGGATGACACCTAGTCAGCCTGTGCATTTAAAGAAGAGCCCCGGCACATCATAGGCAGATTTTTATATGACGGAGAGCTAAAGTATAACTTGCGGAAAGAATGACAGCGATCGCCGTCTGCGCTTTGATGACAACGTATTACTATCAGGATTAGAGAAAGGAGATATAGGTTTTCTAGGTATGAACTTATGACATTTGCTATTTCAAATATTCATACCTTGATGCCCTTGGACATGACAGATAGATTTAAAGCAGGACATAATTCCTAAAACATGATTATTTTTTTTTATGAAACAAAAAACAACATTACCTCAGCATGCTGCTGAACCTATTTATCACATGCTTTATCCAAAGCAACATACAGTATATTTCTAAGAGCAAGGACCTCGCTCAAAGGCCCAGGGGTGAGATTACTCTGGTGACCAAGGGATTTGAACCAACAACCTTCCAATCACAAGCACACTGTCCTAACTCACAGAGCCACATACCACCCTCTATTATGCTGCTGTAGATTTTATTTATTTATCTTTTTTTGTGTGTGTGTGGGGGGGGGCTGGTTGCCCAAGAGTAGGCACATTAACCATTTTAATTATTTTCCAGAATGTTCACAAAAAAGAGGGCAGCCAATGAGCTGTCATCCCAGGTCCAATGATGACACAGCTGTGCCTTCATCCACAAGAAACAACGGAACAACACAAGTACCATAATGCCATGGGATATGGAATTCTGAAAATGGAAACACTGCCCTGTCTGCCAAAGCAGACCGCCACCTTCCAAGGTAATCAATGCGGTCAATATGGCACCGGGGCCTGCAAGATTCACAGCCACTCAAATCCAATCATCATTTGAACCCTTTATACCTCGAGCAAAGGAGGAGCGTGAATGGGAGGCATGTGTTTCAATAGAATTACACAGGTTACCTAACTAGCCTGAGATTATAAATCGAAAAGAGAAGCGATTGGTTATTTATGGAATGCAGAGAGTGGAAGGGCAATTTTTTCCAGCAAATATGTTGCTAGAATCATTTCAAATCATGTCTAGGGTGATGCGTTTTGATTTCAGACCCGCTCAATGAAAAAGTAACTAGAAAGCTGCTATGAGGGATGTATGAGATAAATTGGTGGAGATCACACTACTTGTACCACTGCGGCTCCCATGTAACAGCAGACAGATACCTTGTTCCATACAGAGAACAAGGTGCCTTTAAGCAATACCTGCCAAACAAGCCTGAAAGGTATAGAATCACGATTTCGGTAGCATGGCCGATCCAGCTAGAATATGAAGGTCTTTTGCTGGAAAACCATCTGAAAATCAAAGCTTTCTAATAAGCTTCTGAAAATGCAGAGTAGATCAGTGAATTCTGTGAAATGTGTCCTTCGTAAAAGATTTGCTGTTGTGTCATAATGCCCAGAGAAAATCTGGAATGCCCTTGTAATGGGCAGAATGTATAAACAGGATTCTCTGAATAAAATATGTTATAAAAAGCCGCAAATCCTGGATAGCAATTCTACAAAAGGAGGGGTCGACAGCCTTGATAAGGTGAGAGCGACGTACAGCTGCCAACGCATCACAGCCTCTTAGCCCCTGGTGATTTTTCACAACATTGTCAATGTGTCTGGACTAAAACAAACCGAACCGGCAGCAGAACGACGGAAAATTGCATCAATGTCAGATATTCCTGGAGGAACTCCGTAAGGCTGTCGTCAATCCCCAGATACGGAGACGAGACTAGCTACCCCCAATTCTCTGCAGCTATCTCTTTCGTTTAAGGAGCTCGAGATGCAGCACCAAGGTCTTTCTTCAAATCAGCTCCAGTGGATACAGGTAACAGTGAAAAACAACGAAAAGAAACTGTCTAATATCAGAACATAACAAGGGGAGACACACAAGAAGTGCGGAATGGTCACTGGGTCACGCAAAGTGTGCGGTCAGTCACGGAGGTCTGGAAATGAGAAGAAACTTGAGTCAGTCTTTAGTAATAAGACACGGGTGAGGTTAATGAATGAGTTCATAACCTTGGTTCATGCCACCTTGAGAAGTTCGCTTGCTTTCTCTTACTCCATTCATTAAGATTAAAAAAAAATCCAACTCCTACAAGGCATGGAATGGTTGGATGGATTTATGTCTCATGTTCTGAAGTATCTGAAGTATACAGGTGTCCATGTAATTCCTAGAATGAATAAACTGTAGGGCTCCTCACGCACTGATCTGTCCAGGTAATATACGGGATAACCCTTTTGCCTCCATATTTAAATATAAAATGAAAGACTTTCTATTAGACCAATTTTATCTTACTTTAAGTAAAGCTGACCCAGCAGTACAAGATGCTGTATATTTCTGCTTTATATATGTCTGCCATCGCCATAGCAGTAACAGTCTCATATATATACTTTCGTAGTCTCCATACCTGGACGTCTCTTCATCCGGGATGAACAAGAGTCAAGTGTGAATTACAAAAAGGAAGAATCATGTATCAATAATATGTTGCAAAGCTCCACTGGTTCTCCTTAAGTGGGACTTCATAAGCTGGCCGGTCTGAGGCTGTGTGTCGGATTCTGTGATTAATCCTTCTGTTTATAGAGGGCAGTCTTGTTTAATCAAGGTGCTCATACCCATGCTTATTTGCACAGAAATCTACACACTAGTCTTGACTTAATATAATTACCTTCTCATTCTCAGAAGCAGAGTCCTGTAACCAGAGCTCACTCCTTGATTAACCGATGAGTCTACACTATAAATCTGGCTTGATGCGGGCAAATGGAACAGTGGTGATAATCACAGAACCTTCAAGTGTCGCAGGATGTGAGGTCAATCTGATATAGGGAATATGCTAAAAAAGGAAGGTCTGCATGATATCATAAAATAACACATTCAAAGATATTCTCACAGTCCAGTCCAGTCCATGGTATCAACAGCAATATAAATTCTCAGAGGTTAGGGGGAAAAGTACAAACGAAGACCTAAGTGATCAACAGAAAATCTGAAAAGTACCTGATGTTGTCTAACAAGCAGGATATTACGATAGAAAACCCATCAAATCTTTCTACCAGATCATGTGCATTATTAACCTGGAAACAAACATGTTCCTCTGAGAATGATAGATAGATACTGTATGGATGCATAAAACATGCATCTTCTCTTCACTGCCAGTGATGCTGGGAAACACCAGGCATGAGATGAGCAAATGTGTTTCAGTAAGATAGCAGTGTGATTGAGAAGTTATTAGAAAACAGCCTAAAGAGCAGAGATAACATTACAGAACCTGCTTATGTGTTTTTGAATTTTAAGAAGATCAATCTGCAAAGCTTTTACAAATTGATGCAAATATCTACTTCACTGTGGGATGCATGCTGCATTAATTTTATGGAATCTTATTAACTGGGAAAAAAAGACCAGAATGTTATATACAGTATGTGTGTATATATATATATATATATATATATATATATATATATATATATATATATATATATATATATATATATATATATATATATATACACATACAATTTTATATACCAGTATATAAAAAATGTATATAGCCAGAATGTTATATACAGTATGTATATATATATATATATATATATATATATATATATATATATAAAAGTATAATATAACAGGCAGATGTAAATAAAATTATAGAATAATAAGAGTGGCAAAATTACTCTATTACTAGGCAAAATGGTATCTAATATAATTCAAGCTCCAGTAAAGCTTAATTTAATTTACCATTTTATTTCCTCTTCCTGGTGACAGGCATTCCTTGCAAAGAACAATCAGATTTGTGGAATTTTTAACTGCATCAGGGGCAATTGACTGGGCTCATGTGACCACCTGCACGCCACGTTCAGATTACATTAATAATAATCAAGGCCATTTCCATGTCATGAATATGCAGGTGAACTCGGAAGTCAGTGGAGAAGTTATCAATGCACCTGCCAATTATCACAATGGGAGGTTTAATTCCTTAATGTTCAACTGGTTTCCAGGACACCCAGAATGAAAAGGCGGTCTGGATTATTCTGGAAGCAAGAAGTCTACTAAATGACACATCACAGTCCCACAAGGAAAAAAGTAGATTGATAGTTTTCAAAGTTTTTGAAACATTTTCTCAAGGTATTCATTTACTTTTTGGCACAAGTATAAAGTTTTGTATGGTCTGTTTTCTGGCATCACTCTTTAGAGAAACATTCATATTCTAAGTATTAATTTCTAACTGTTGTCTAACTCACTTAGCAATGGGTCATAAAAATACAATATTCTTTAAACTATAGCACGCACATTCTTGTATGTTTGCTCATATTGCATCGTCTAGCAGACCAGGGTATCGCAGCAGCAGTGAAAGAGGAGGCTTGATTGAAGAGAAAATAATGACATTTTATGACGCCCTTAAATGGACTAACACTGCCACTAAATATTCCCCAAATCACGTATAATCAGTATACAGAGGGAGGTCAGATGCAGGACAGGAAGGCAGACACACGGTGGGTAATTTATACAATGGCAAAAGACACACGAGGATCGAACAAGGTTCACGCAAGACACAGGCAAGGGCACACAGGACAATCGGGAACACAGCAAGTATTAACACTGACACACCTAACTACTGTAGCTAACACACATATGCTGAAGTGTCACTGTATTTTATCTACTGTACAAATAGTCTGTATAATTATCAGCTTTTAAAAAGAATCATGAGCCGTGTCCTAAAGAGTGATTGTTTTAGGCTCCATAAAAGCATTAAAGGACCCATTACTGGCTTTCAGTCAGTAATGTGAACATTACAGGCCACACCTACCCGGCAGGAGTAGAAAACAAACACAGTTTGTTTGCTTAAAATGTCCTTGGCAAAAACATGGCGTTGGAGTTGCGCTGTAACCATGTCATGGATATGGATGGGAAGGCTTCCCTTTTAAGTGTTTGCCTTTCCTACGGGCAATATGCTGCCTTTATGTCTCTCAATGTTTCTCTTTTGTTTTAGTAACGATGCACAGAGGGCTACTGGAAAACTGAAGGACGTTCCCAGTGGTGGAGACAAGCATAAACAGACTCACTGAACTGTCGTTTTGTTGTGTACAGTAAAGGTGACTAATGTAGGGAATCGGAATAAACAGAGAGTTGCTGGGGATGCCATAACGGACAAGACGTAGCCAAATGTTTTCCAGTCTCACCAGATAAATCATACTAATGGCCGTGTTCTTTTCTAAAGTAATGACATGTCCTTGAAGTAGCATTTTCTATTATTTAAAAAATATCTTAAAGATGGGATACTCGTTGACATTTGTTTGGAATTTGTGGAAGGCCAATAGATCTTAAAAGATTGTGGTTTCTGCTGATGTATTTCACTTTCAGAGAAGATCACATGCAACAGGAAAAAAATGGATGTGACCCACAGAGGTCTTGCCTATATGAAGATGTGTCCCACAGAGGTCTTGCCTATAAGAGGATGTGTCACACAGAGGTCTTGCCTATAAGAGGATGTGTCACACAGAGGTCTTACCTATAAGAGGATGTGTCACACAGAGGTCTTGCCTATATGAGGATGTGTCACACAGAGGTCTTGCCTATAAGAGGATGTGTCACACAGAGGTCTTGCCTATAAGAGGATGTGTCACACAGAGGTCTTGCCTATAAGAGGATGTGTCACACAGAGGTCTTGCCTATATGAGGATATGTCACACAGAGGTCTTGCCTATATGAGGATATGTCACACAGAGGTCTTGCCTATATGAGGATGTGTCACACAGAGGTCTTGCCTATATGAGGATATGTCACACAGAGGTCTTGCCTATATGAGGATGTGTCACACAGAGGTCTTACCTATAAGAGGATGTGTCACACAGAGGTCTTGCCTATATGAGGATGTGTCACACAGAGGTCTTGCCTATAAGAGGATGTGTCACACAGAGGTCTAGCCTATATGAGGATGTGTCACACAGAGGTCTTGCCTATATGAGGATGTGCCTATAAGTCTCCCCATTTGAAAGTGGTCCTATTACCATAGTATCCATAGTAGAAAGAACACATATCTTCTCCCATTTATAAACAGGGCTCATTTTACATTATGGTAAGTTGTCTCTCTTTGCCTTTTTCATTAGAAATTTCTGCAAATTACTTATTGGGTCAATTACATAGCTCACTGTTCCAGCTTATATGTGAACTCAGGTTCTGTTCAGATCCTGTAATCTACTAATGATCTACTACTAATGAATCGCAGACTAGTTGATTAAATGGCTATTTCTCCAGAGCCGTGACTTTCAGTATCCCCCCTCCCCGCCGCCCAAACCAAGCACCCATCCCCTCCCCCAGGGATCATTACACACATAGCTGGACCCCCCTAGAGCTGCTATTTACACAACACACTACTTCGTCATTAACCACACATACAGGTACTTTATATATGCACACTGGCACCTTAAAATACACCTTTCTAAGTATATTTATATATTTAATATTTATACTTTGCCTTCTACATGATGCCACTTTATATATAGTAAGCAACACCTATGCTATTCTCTCTCTTGTTTGCACTCTTTTTGGAATTACCTTCTGAACTGTCTAGTAATTAGTGTTTCAATTGACCAATTCTGTTGTCATTCTTTTTACAATTGCTGCACAAGAAGAGATGTCAACATTGTACTGAAGTATAAAGACAATTTATCATTTAACATTTAAGTATAAAGACAATAACATTTATCACTTTATCTTATCTTATCTTATCTTATCTTATCTTATCTTATCTTATCTTATCTTACTGCATCAGTTCTGAAGGAGTGTGGACATTTTTCCCAGATTACTAATAATCTTCTGTGTGAGAATGTGACTCTAAATATAGATGATCAGGTGACTCAAAGGAGATATGGAATATTATGAGCCGCTGCTTAAAGTAGTAAGTGGGTTTATAGGATAAAGAAATTAATGGGCTTCACGTATTTCCCAAGCTTTAATTATATTTCTTGGTAATGACAAACGCTTCCCAAATGTAACTGGTTTGTTCTCTGCTGACCCTTGCGAAGTGCCAAATCTTAGCTGTATATAGGTATGTCACAATGCGTTAGTCATCCACTGGGAGCTGATATGAAGATTGGCAGTTGGGACAAAAGGATATATACTTTGTGCTTGAAGCAAGTTAATACATAAATAACATCAGGGTGTTAAACCTAATTATGGAGTGAACCTGCAAGGATGGGTCTCATTTGACAGGTGCTGCATTTTCCTAACCTTGCATTTCTTGTGTCCTGCCTAATTAGTCGTGTCGTTGTCTGTGATCATGCACTACAATTAGGTGCCTCAGTTCTCTCTTTAGTTCATTGCATTTGAAAATCACACGACGTTTGGCTCAAAGCCCATAACAAGACAATGTTGTTTTTCGCATTTTCTCCATTAAACGTAAAGCACAAATTAAGCAATCGAAGATGTTGTTGTGGGACAGCTATTTTTACAATGTACTATACTGTCTGTTTCCTCCAGCTGTATTTATTCTTCAAAGTTCCGTTCTTTGTGTTTGTTCAATAAGCAGTATAATGCCAGTCATTCATTTCAGCACCTCCATTTGCCTAAGGTGGACGAAACATACCAGTAACATATTTCATGTAAGAATTTCTGTCAATAATTTCAAGTAGTTTTATTCAGATTTATATTACATTATACAACACAAATCAATAAGCCACCAGGGTAGATAATACAGGCAGCAGTTTGTGACATGCTATACACAAGTGATCAGTTACAATCTGGACAATTCAAGGACACGGCACCTCGTCATAATTAGCACAAACTCCCATCCTCACACCTGTTTCTGCAATAATCTCCATGCTGTGTGCTCATGTTGTTTACATTTATATTTCCATTTACTTTACTTAGCAGGTGCTTTTGCAAAGCAAGATACAAGTGAGGCAAATAGCACATTACAGACATACAGTACAGCTGTCAAGGAATCAATTAGGCATAAGTGAATCTAGGCTGAGTTTCCAATGAATGTCCAGGTACAAATATAAGCAGTTTTGGGGCAAGAGCTTCAGAACATCTTTCAAACGTGGCACAAACCTAATAAGACTAGTTTGCAAATCAAGAAATGTAACGCTGAGAGCATTCGGGGAGCACAGAGTGGTGTCGGCCAGCAGAGGAATTATTGGAACAGTCTTGAGGCATTTCTTGAGGGTGGAAACAGAAGCTTATTCCATCAGGGAATCACACATGAGAAACATCTGGAGTGAGATTTTCAAGTTGCCTTAGTTTGTTGACCAAAGACTTCATATACAGTCAATGTTTTCATATGATAAATATTAATCTGGTGTCAGTGATAAGTAAAATGCTGCAATCTCCCAACCACTTAAAGAATGATAATATCTCACACACGTACTCTTATAATAATAATGGCCCAGATCCAACTGCTGAAATATTTGTACTTTGTTTTTTTTTTTTTTTTAAATCAAAGAATTTCACAAATTGATAATGTGTTCACCTGGGCCAGTTGCTTTTTGCTTCCGAGTTTCAGAGCTAAGTGCAAAAAATACAATAAACAATAAGTAATAATACAATAAGTGCAAAAAGTACAATAAAATGATGCCTACGGTTTAAAGCTGAAAAAAAATCCTCAAATAATAGAATTTTCTGCTAAAATTCAATGTATTATTTGTGTATGCTTTTTCTTGTAGGACGTATCTGTGGCAAAGCAGACTTCATTTTTCTAGGTCATAAGCTGAGGATTTTTGCTTTATTTCCAGGCATGTAGATTACAGATGGCGGTTGTGTCATGACCTGCTTGTACGATCCTCCTGTGCCTCGTTCACCTAGTGTGGATTCCCAGTGTTTATCAGATGTTTCCAGTTCTTTGTTAGTTCTGTGTATTTAAGTCCATGTCAGAGCATGTTTTCCTAGTTCTGTCATCGTAGTGCTGTAGATTGTGATGCCCCTTCGTTTATGAATTAAATCCTTTTATTTTACCCCAGTGCTGCTTTCCTTCGCCTGCTTCCCTGGTCCGTGCCGCATCAGTCATAACAGGTTGATGAGTTCATTTGGCTTCAAGTGAGCGTTTTTCCCTTCTGTTGGCTGTGTTTCGCATTCCTTCAGCTTTTTAAAACTGAATTTTAATGTAAATATTGCACTGTAAAAGTATTTTTAAGTAGAATGCATCAATTGGCAGCAGTCTATTTGAAAAACTTGCAGCAAGCACTGCCATTAGGATCAGAAAAGTTCAGAAGATCTGCTGATTAAATTTACTTATAGGCTTCCAAAAAAAAATCAGAACAGAAATGATTTTCTGCAATTTCTCAGCATAAAATCATCTGTGTGGGGTCTCTGCTCATGAAGCATGTAATATAATTTGGTTTGGATACGCAGTGTCTCCTATAAGGATTGTTTTGGTGGAATTTCCCGTTAATCATATGTTTAAAAATAATTATAATTATTCATTTAAAATAATATTATATCTGTTATTGTTGCATTTATGTTGTTGTTGTTTTGTCATTTATGCACGACTGCATAGAATGTGAGCTTCTGGAAGTGATTCATAATATATTTTTTTCTTTTTTGCATAAAACAGACAGGGGTTTGAAAATGTCACACTGATTAATATACTGACATGTGGGACTTTCGCAAAGAAGTTTAAAGGGCTAGTGCATGTTTTGTGAATACAGCGCATGGGAAGCTGTTGAGCAGACTGTGCAGAAGAGCAGTCAGTTTTTACATCTTTTAGTTCAAACCCAATAATTATTGACTATCATTATTATTCATGATTAAAATAACTATTGAATGCATGCTGTTTATAATTTGCCTTGAATCATATCACTGTTTTTATCTGAAAAATTGGACAGAAAGATTAGGCCATAGAATTTAATCAGCCCCGAGTGTTTCTGCAATAACACGTTATTATTTTAGTCTAGGCGTGATTACGGGGACCTTGGTTTCTACATTTGCCGACAAAACATATAGACGTCTGGGATACTTTTTAATTTGATGAACTTGACTCACACACATACACACACTTCCTACTTGATCTCTCGTTTCACTATTTAAATGTCAAAAGAAACTTACATTTTTACTTTGTTTACCTTAAGCCTGTCAATGGAAAATAAGTCACACACCTTTCATTTTATGTCCCCATAACATGCTACCCTTTTAGATTTGACCAATGTTCCCGAAGCACTTTGTCATTTCCTACGGTGACTTTTAAAAGCGCATGACAGATGGGTTTGTTCAACAGCTGAAAATTAAACTGAAAAGGGAATCATTCAAGGTTTTGTATATTGCACAAATAACTCTCAGCCTTTTAAAATATACTGCAGCGTTTTTACTGGACCACAAGCTGAACTCAGACCTGCAGTAACACAGATAGATTACGCTGAACGTAAATGTACAGAGCTACCTCTTTTACAGCGACATTTTGTCTTGAATTATAAAAGCACGTGTCACTTTGGGCCAGAAGAGGTTTTATGATGGGATAATTTGAATGAAAAGATGTATATGTGGCATTGTTTTGTCATAATTTGCTAATATCTAAAGAAAGTGTGTTTTCCATTAAGTGATATCATAGAGATACTTGCAGTACCATGGCAACTGTTGTGTTTTTAAATCACTCAGGCAGGAGTACGTTTAATTAAACAATGGCTCAGATTATCATATTAAATGAGTAATGCATTGTTTATCTGAAAACGGCACTATATTAGTCCACGGATCTGTCAGGTGGAAAAAACCTAATTCATGATACTGTAGGGTAAACAACTAAAAACAGAAAATAGCATGTTGACGATGAATGTTCCTGTCATCAGCATGTTACGTGTGTTACTATACTTATAAAATGTTTATTAATGCAACTGTCATACTAAATACTCGAAAGAGTTTTCATAAAAAAGTAATAATGTAGAAGTAGCTACAGAGACTCAAGTCTTTCAGCAAAATGCTTTTTATCCATTATATGTGCTGCTGTTGGGTAGCACTTAAGCCTCCAAACTAAAGGGCTGTGAGTTTGACCCATCCTTGTGCTCATTCGGGGTTTCTGGGTAATCCATGCCATGTGGTCAGGGTAGACCAGCATCTCTACATTCTCAGCGACATGTATGTGCCCTGCGTTTTCTGTTACAGGGTCAAGGTTCGTCATGACCATTGGTCATGGTTATGGTAAGTGGAGTATGGAGATTCTTCTTTAATATACTTCTTCAACATTCTTTAATATTACTATAATGAATTTCCAAGATAGTGATATGAAGCCGAAGATTTAAAGAAAAACAAGACGATGATTGAGGTACAGTACTGATGCCTGAATATTGTTAAATATGGTAAATAGCTGAGCCAATCCTGGTTTCTCTAAACCTGATAAGCAACCTAGACTTAAGAACTTTTTACGCCATGGGTTAAGCTACCATAAGCCAGGTGGCAGGTCTCAAGTTAAAATAAGACTGAAGAGAGTGACAAGAAGGCGGATGGGAGTGGAAAAGGTTAGCTGAGCTTTAAAGGGCACCGTGGGTGGGTGTTCAGACATTCCAACCACCCTTATATCACGATGCATATTCACATGACATTTACATTAGAGCGTGTGCCTGGATAAGCTGTGCGGTACTTATAGGGGTGCGACAAACTTCAGCTTCAGGTGATCATCTGTTCACAAAAAAAGAGAAAATAATCACAGACTGTTTGTGCTCCAGTATTTATACATCTAAAATCAGCTGTTGGTCTAAATTTAAAGACAAATCCTCAGAGTAAGATGCTGGAAATCTTCAGTCAACAGATCTGTGCTAACTTTACTTCAGGGCTGTACCTCCAGCCAACGCTGAGCACACATCCATGATTCGATGTATAATACTCTCCTGGTGCAGAAAACAAGGGACACATCCTGGGATCTGACCAGTAATAGTGACCAGTTATGTGGGTATTTTAGCCTTCATTGGGGTGTTTAGTTTTTCTCCTTTTGTTACTCCATTTAAATGAGCTGTTGCAGGTGGTGCTGACTCTTAAATCGCTCTACAAATCTTCAGATCCATGCGACGTTGCTTCACATTTTGACATTGTACTGCGCGGTCAATGGGGCAGCACAGTGGTGCAGTGGTTAGCACTGTTCTGTCACATCTCTAGGACCAGGGTGTGTGTGTGTGTGTGTGTGTTTTCTCCCTGTGTCATGAAGGGGTTTTCTCTGGGTCGTCCGGTTTCTCCCCACAGTCCAAAAACATAATGAGGATAATCAGAGTCTCTAAATCGCCCCTAGGTGTGAATGGTTTGTCAGCGTGCTCTGTGATGGGTTGATACTCCATCCTGGGTTGTTCCCTGCCTTGCACACCCTGATTGTCCATTATAGACTCTGCCCCCCCCCAGTGACCCTAAATAGGATAAATGGTTACAGAAAATTGATGGGTGGATTAAGCTGTAGGGTTTCTGTCAAGATGCAAAATGGTCAGAGATGGGTGGGCACATTAGGTCCTGGTGTGAGACGATTTATTAGCGACATACTGGCAAACCAACGGAAAGTGTTCTAACACAAGGTGGGGGATTGCGGATGATTGTGGGGCTTGTGATGGGACCCTGCCATCCCAGTGGGGCAGGGCCAAGGCAAGGTGTAGTGACGACAGTTGCTAAGGGGAGTGTGTTTTACACAGGGGTGGATTAATGTCCCATTCCTTCTCCACACCTCTCCTCCAAGTCTCGCTTGTAAATGATGAAAGGCGCCACACCTGAGTGGCTGGAGAAGCCATTAGCTGCAGACACCCAGAGTTCTTGGTTGCCAATATAGTACTAATGTTAGAACAGCATGCATGCATCCATCCATCCATCCATCTATCCATCGATCTACAGTATTTGTTTTCTAACCATTTCTACAGTTCATTTTGTAATTTGTTAATTGGAAGGTTGTGCTTGAATTTATATTGATGCAGCAGCTGTTGTAGGAATCTGACATGTGACACTATGTATGTACTGCAGTTCGGTAGCCATGTACTGGATATTGCCTGCCCCTTCCCTCGGCAATCAGGGTAGGCAGTCTGCTGTGACACTAAGGCTGTCCATCTAGTGACTCATCTTATACATGATGGCCTGTTGTAGAAGATAAAATCTTCTAATACTCTGGGTCTGGACTCCGGAGCATAATGGTCAGTATCCAGGTGGATTTCCCCATCCAATTAGCCGCAGCTGTGATCTACAAGGCCCCTCCCAGCTGCAAGACTAGCTGATCTCCTTACAGTTGATTAAGGCAGTGATTTATTATTTTCTGAACATTGAGAGCAACTCATCTATTTTGGACATGGAAAGACAATGAATTAAAATATTTACATTTACGTCTTACATTTACTTTACTTAGCAGGTGCTTTTTGTATAGGAGCAGGAGCTACATGTGGGGCAGCAGTGCAGCCAAGCTGCTTCTCATTGTTCTTTGAGGACAATCGTGGGATTCCGGCAACATCTGATCAAACGCTTAATGACTCCGACGTTCTTCTAGATCGAGATTTTCTTTTCCTTCAATGTACCTAGCAGCTGTAAAGTCTACGTCGCAAATAAGCTGGAGTCGGACAGAATATGGCTTGAGCCTGAGGCAGTGCCCGCCACTGAGTGCAGTATGAAGGGCAGCTTCTTTCACACTCCTGATGCATGTCAGCTCCCAGCTTCCTTTGGTTGTTCTTGGTGGTGGAAAGCTTCAGCTACACCAAGCTGCCCATCTGTGGGAGATAAACGACTATCTTGGTAGTGATTATTCCCAACTTTCCAACTGGTTCTTTAGTCCTTCCAGATGACTTCGGGGATTTCAAGGTTTGAGGAATGCTGAGCATGAGAGTTTCACAACAACTGCTTGGCAGGGCTACTGATAATCATGGCGCTGAGCCAAAACTACAGTGAATTAATCCTTAAGGTCACGCTTCTCTAATGGTCGTCTGGCATCATCGCAATCCTCAGGAAAAGAGTTGAGGTGACTAAGCGGATATCAGAAAAGTGCTGACCATTGAACCCCAGTGGTGTTCTGCTTTTTTTTATAAATGTATCACACTGTATGGTGATTCCATGAAGGAAATCATTTGTATGTCGCCGATTTTGTAAACCTGGGATTTCTATCATGGAGTCGTGTGAGTTGCATGCCATTCTTAACACTGGGTCAACATTCATTGTGCAGGCAGACAACAGGCCAGCCTGTCACAAGCGAGAGATTCTGCCAAGACTGTAAGCTCCGTTCTGGCGCTGCGCATATGAGAAAACAACTGTTAATATCTTTCCTAGTTGTGCCAGAACCTGCAGAAACAACCCGGCAGCTTATAGGACCGACGCTGAGAGAAGCAGAACTGACTCCTTCATCACAAGCATTTATCAATTGGTAAGTGATTGTTAAATCATCCGTCCGTTTTCTCTACCCACTTACCTTATGCCGAGTCATGAAGTTCCAGAGCCTATACAGTAGGTCCGAAGCAGGAATTATCCTAAGCACACAATTCACATATACAGACAATTTGTGGGCACGGACCCCAGAGACTTGAACCCTGGTCTCCAAATGCGTGTTAACCACTGCATCATGATGCCACATTATCAATTTAACAGTGAAAACGGTAATATGCAGCATCTCATGTATGAATCTATAAATCTGTATGGGAGACTCCAACTAATGCAATGCTAATAGCTATTAACATATTAACCTGTAACTGTATTTTAAATGTATCAAGATTGCTATAATTGAATGACAAATTTGAAATCTTGAGATATAGCGACCCAAAATACAGTACCAATTCTAAAGAATGAATTCAAGCTTTGGATACTCTTTCAGTCAATAGTCTGCATTTACAATAAAATAAAAAATATACAAAATAAAACGGATGGATCAACAACCAAAAACATTTTCAAAAAACTTGATTTGAATTATTGATGCAGTTACCGAATAACTCCATTAAAACCACTCATATTAACCAAAACATGAGTCTTCAGGTAGCAATACTTGAAGCAGTTATGGAAATAAAGTTGGGTTTTGTGGTACTGTATAGTTTCATTAGTATTATCATAGTCCAGCTTAGTAATCAATCACTATTTACATCCAGTGTTATGTATTTCCTGAACATGTAACCCTTAAAATAGAACATTTCTGTTGTATTACACTCCTGCTGTTCCTGTTTGGCTGTGAAAGTGTGAAGTGTATTTTTCCTTACCAGGTGTAAAAGGCTTTGCTTCTAATATGTTTCTTAGCGGGATCATTGAGGAGCTGAAAAATTCTGCGCTGCAACCCCATCTACTGCCCTGTTACACTGGATCATACCCAGCAATCACGAACATCGCAAGTCAAGCTTTCTTAAGGTACGAGCTGCCTCCATTTTAAAGGTTTTATGTCCACATTCATCAAACCCTGCTGACAACAGCTGTGCGGAGCAATATCAGAGACCTTCTGACGAAACTCCTTCGGTTTTGCGCGCAATCTCCATAAAACTTCTCGACACAGGGCCTCGCTGAAATATTTAGTGACAGGATCTCTCTGGCTATTAGCCGCGACGCTTCCTAGAGCCATTGGGGGCCGGCGGGTGTCCCTCGGCAGCCCAGCTGTTATCTCTGCCACCAGTGATGGTAAACTCACATGAAATGTAGTATAGCATTTTCAGAAGCTGGGAGAATGGCTGGGGGGAGCCCATTGGAGTAACGCTAAAATCTCAGAGTTCCGTGTGCTCTATTACACTCTTAGGGGCTTCAGGGGAAATTAAAAACTGAATGCAGTATGTTTGTCAGTTGGGGTAGCTGAAGAAACATATGTCATGAGGATGAACTATTCAACTCAAATACCTGCGTTGGCGTCAGAAGCAGAGCTAATAGCTATGCATTATGTCAAAAAAAAATTACATCGAAAACTTTTTTCCTAGTGAAAAAAAATCAAGAAATACATTCGGTAAAGTAAACTTATGACAGACAGCAAATTTTCTAATCTATGTAGTTAATGGACAATTAACAAAGGGTTACCTGTGATGTGTAATGTGACAGTTTTCTTTTTTTAAACCTTAGTTTATCTTGAGTAAACAAATAAGTCAAAGAGAATTTAAAAAGAGCAGCAGCTATTAAGTAGAACAGATTGTAAAGAATTGTGTAAAAATATTTCACGTTCAAATCCCAGAAGAAACACTATTGTTGTACTCTTGAAGCACTACTTAGTCTGTTTCTAAAAGGGCTAGCATATTCTGACTCAGATACTGCAGGGTGACTGCAAAGAAATTAATAATGCAATTGGGTTTGGATGCTTATTGGCCTTTTTTGTAAAACATTAATATTTGTTTTTCTAATGATACATCTGTAGAACAATATAAGCAGCACATTTAGCAAAATCTCATTCTTATGTACTGGCTCGTCCAGCTCTCCCACGGACCAAATTCTCCAAAATGTACCAGCCTTTATGTCTCTCCCTTATGATTTTATGGTACATTTCATATGTGCTCAATACTTCAGGGAGTCTGTCAAGAAGCCATTCGACTGTGCAAAGCAGTGGTTTTGTTCGAGGTCTATGAAACAAGCTATAATCTTAAAAAACAAAACAGCAACCTTGCAAGTCAATATGTCTGGCTAATGCTAATGAATTAGTTTGCAGAATAATTCTAATTAGCTAAAGTACTAGCTAAGGGCAGCACAGTGGTTAGCGTTGTTGCCTTACACCAGCGTCTGAGTTTCTGCCATGGCTCTATGTGTGTGGAGTTGTGTTCTCCCCATGCCGCAGTGGGGTTACCTCCAGGTACTGTGATTCACCCCCACAGTCCAAATAACATGCTGAAGTGGATTGGAGTCACCAAATTGCCCATCGGTGTGAATGGAGCGGGAGTGTGCCCTGTGATGGGTTCCGGCCCCATCCTGGGTTGTTCCGTGCCTTGTGCCCTGTGATGGGTTTCTGCCCCATCCTGGGTTGTTCCTTGCCTTGTGCCCTGTGATGGGTTGGTGCCCCATCCTGGGTTGTTCCTTGCCTTGTGCCCTGTGATGGGTTGGTGCCCCATCCTGGGTTGTTCCGTGCCTTGTGCCCTGTGATGGGTTGGTGCCCCATCCTGGGTTGTTCCCTGCCTTGTGCCCTGTGATGGGTTGGTGCCCCATCCTGGGTTATTCCCTGCCTTGTGCCCTGTGATGGGTTGGTGCCCCATCCTGGGTTGTTCCCTGCCTTGTGCCCTGTGATGGGTTGGTGCCCCATCCTGGGTTGTTCCCTGCCTTGTGCCCATAGCCTCCAGTATAGGCTCTGGACCCTCTATGACTCTGAATAGGACAAGCGGTTACAGAACATGGATGGCTAGCTAGTGTTTGCCCATAATAAGCTAGCATACCCACTCCTAATATTTCTGGCGTATAACATTATGGTAACACTTTACTTGATGGGGCACAAATAATATAGTATTATGCTATTACTTATGTTTTTGTTAATTAACCCCAAGCAAAATCGTAGTTACACATTGATCTCATGTAAATTCATCATTAATGAATAGTGATGCATGTTTTATCTCAAGCAGTTACTATATTTGTTACTATATCTGTTAATTCTGTAAACCTTTGTGAATTACTGAAGGAACTACTTAAAGAACACGTCATGAATAACACAATTTAAATACTGATCTCATATTTGATCAAGATTACTGATTTTTGTGCAATGTGAGTATTTATCCAGACACAAAAAAGTCCAATTAACTGAGAACTTTGGGGTGAAACAGCAACTTTAATAGTCAGATAGGCTGTCGCAGCTGATGTAATATTCTATACAGTACAGATAACAGGAGTCAGTTTGCAAAGGAATCTTTCTCAAACAGCATAACCAAGAACCAACAAGGGGTTTTAGATTCTATTTCACTGCAGTAATTGCAAATGATAAGAAGAGTACATTGCTCTCCAAATATTTAATGATCCATAACAAGTGATATAAAGTTGCTTCTGTGATTCTGCTCCCATGACTTATGACAAGTAATAGCTTCAGAAAGAAGACCTAGATTTTCTTGCCCTCCAGTTTATCAGACTCTTGAGACCTACAATTCTCCCACTTTATATCTTGTACTCATATTAAACAACAGCTTGTCTATGAAAGTGAGCTTCAGGGTTGTTTGTTTCTCCGCCTCTCCTATCTTTACTTCTTCCTCTCTCTCTCTCTCTCTCGCTCTCTCTCTTTCTCTGTCTGTCTCTTGATCTTACACAGATGAAAATACATAGCTCCAGCTGTTTTAAAAATGCTTGCATGACAAAATTTCAGTAAAGTTTACGTGAAAATGAAGGTTGTCCCCAAACAGGTGACATTACCAGGATATCAACTAGCACTGGAAGTCATGAAAGGTCTCGGTCAATGAAGCCATGTGTAGTTTTACCTATCTAGCTTCAAATATCTATAATCAATACTGTTACCTTCTCTATATTTGTGTAGCTGGTATTTATGTGGACATTTTCCTTCTGTTGATACAGTCAGTGTCTAATAAACTGAGCGAATGAGTCACCAAATCAACAACCCAAAACTGCACACTGAAAATAATATTCTACAAATCTCTTAACGGCCCCTTCACTGTCCTGCTGAGTAGACGATGAGGAAATGAGGCCACCAAAAGGTCGATTTCCCCAACTGAGAATGACGCCGTCAACATGCATCACCATCTTAGTATGGAATGGCAGCATTACATGTGGCAGCAAGTATCTCACCCAAGACAACCACCTCTGTCCTGTTGGAAAACTTTTAAAGGTTTCTCTTTGGGTGTATAATGTTGAAGAGCCAGCAGGTCGTCATCTTAGATATGTGGATGCACATTTGTACTAAAAGGGATTTGTTTAATGGAATTGTGCACATGTATACATGCACACACACATTTATGTGTTTTATTCCAGTGAGGCAACGTTAAATGGTGATAAATGACCTGAAATCCTAAAGGATTGCACTTGCTGCTTTCATACCAGTGCAGTTTTCCTGAGAATCCCTCTTTGCTCGTTGCACTGTAGCCTCCCTCCTCCAGAACCTACGTTCAGTCCCATGTGCCACAGTATTGATTCGAAAATTACTGGCCTGCATATTCACACCATCTGTTCTGCTAACTGCAAATGCCAAAAAACATTTTTATGATGAGAAGAATTCCCCCCCCCCATTTTGTGGAGTGCACACATTCATTAAAGGTAGCATTAAAATAAAGCCATGGCTTTTTGGAATGTACAGCATTGTGAGCAGAATGGCGTAAGTTTTAGAAGAAGAACGAGAGGGGAAGTAAAGGACAAACCTGTGACTTAATAGATGGAAATGTATTTATTTGGTTTGGTACATTCTTTGTAACAATATGTGCCATTTAACATTTCCAATAGCAACTGCTTACTGTTAATTAGCATTAATGTTGTTAATACCTCCTCCGTCCAAAACAGACACAACCACATACTCATTTCTCGATGTTTTTATACCTCGCTCTCTGTATTCTTACAATGGACCACATCTACAATTAAGTTAGGGTTAGGGCAGAATAAACCCAAACTTAAAACCTTGAAATAATCAAATGTCGGTCTGCAGCTCATCTGTGTCCTGAATTTGGGCGAATGTGACACTGGTCTGGGGGGGGACATATACAGCTCTGGAAAAAAATTAAAAATTCTTAAATCCTGGTTTAATCCTGGTTCTTATAGGCTATACTGAGAGGCAGGCTGCTTCCAGGCTCGAAGTGTCTGAGATGGCAGCACACAAGGTGAAGCAGGAGACACTGGCAATGACCAAAAAGCAGCCAAGAAGAGGGCAGAAGCGCCTTTCTAATCCCACAGATGACCGTCAATTTAGCAGGCAGTGCCTCATGAATTGGGGCATGACCTCAAGTGACCTTCAAAAAGAATGGGAAATGTTAAGTGGTGTGAAGTTCACTGCTAGAACAGTTAGAACTGTTAAACTAAACATGTTACTGTGGTCTCTTCATTTTTTCCAGGGCTCTATGTTGTCATATGGATTAGGTGACATGGTGACCACTAGGTCTCCTTGCTCCTCTGTCTCCACAAAATGCTGCCCTCTTTGAGGACAACCCATAGCGGCCTTGTTCACACATGGCCTCCTTACCCCAGCTGCACAGTCCAGGCAATGTTAGGCTTCTAAAGGTTTCCCCTCACTTTCTTCGCTGATGTCTTCCTGCCACTGATAATGAGTGAAACTGATGAGTGATTTCCTCGTACCACTGTTATTTATTTACTCTTTATTCAGAGTGACTTATGAAGCAGCTTGCAGCCATAAAGTGCTCTTCACAGTGTGTTTATTTACAGCGCACGGCATGGATGCTCAGTGGGTAGTGCTGTGACCTCACACCTCCAGGGCTGCAAGTTTGAGTCCTACCTTCTGCACTGTGTTTGCAAAGTTTGCCCATTCTTGCTAAGTTTTTGGGTACTCTAGTTTCCCATCAAAGTACAAAAACATGCAGATAGATGAATTTCCAGTAATTTAAGTGAGTGTGTACTACTGTAGACTGGCATCACCAGGTGTCCCCTGCCTTGTGCCCTGTGTTTCCTGGGATGGACTACGGCTGCCCCTACCCTAAATAAGCGGTTTAAAAAGATGTACAGGTAGATGACATCATTCAGAGGTTTTCATCCCAGGTTACAAGAAGGGATGTGAACCTTTCCCCAAAACACACTAATATCAGGTTCCATTACTGAGCACCTATGGGCATCAATAGACCTGCAGTACCAACTGCCTGGGGGATAATATGGCTCACAAATGGGTTTAATTTAATAATAAACTGCAGCACAAGGTTACCTTTACAGACTTTACACTTCTGTAAATACAGGCAATTACTGTAAAATAAGGATGTTGTAAAAGCCTGCATCGATACAGTGATCCCTTATCTCGGCGTGTGAGAATGCTGTATTCAGCATCATGAAATATTTTAAATTCCTAAATGAGTTATTCTTGCATACAGTTGGATACATTTATTCCTAAGAATGATCCCCAGCATCTCAGAAATGTACCAAGGATTTTCTGATCTCACAAACTTATAAATATATTTACAAACTGGCTACAGATACCATGAACTATATGCTGTAAGTCAAGCCTGCAAATGCAAATCTCTTGTATAATGTTGGGGAAAAATGCAGAAATAATCAATGGTAGTTGGCACACACCGCATTTCTTGTGCCAGAAGTCAGCCTGTGTCTTCACTTGCATACTTAGTGCAACTCCACGGGACCAGAAATCTGGTGATGCCCATTATCGTCATGGAAACCAGGCAGACGGCGGCACAAAGCCACACGCCCTCTTTCCGCTGAAAAAAAAGGAGCTGTTCATAGATTCTGCAGAAAGTACGGGCATTATTGTGTTGGAGTTATTCCAAGTGTCCCCCACCGCCCCCCCCCCCCCTTTGCCTCAACACAAACACGCACTGGAGTGAGCACACACACAGCCCACTGATCTACACATAGACAGAGCTCCCTCTGCAGGAAGCGAAAGGCGTGCCACTTTTCTTCGTCATTTATCAGAATAATGTAGTCGATGAACATATCCCCCCGCCCCGACACACACACACACACACACACACATATGCATATGCAAATCCAAGTACAGAAAACATTTGAAAGTGCACCTACAGTAAAACTGCACCATCTTCTGGGCTCATATTCACATCTGGAAACAGGAAATGTTCATTAAAAATATTGTAATCAAATTCTATCCATATGGTTGGACACTGATTAGAATGAACATGTTTTGTGCAGTAATACTTGACTGACATTTTTTTTCCATATTTTCTGAGATAATTTAAATGCTCCACTGGAAAGATTCTTTGGCAGCATATATCTTTATAAAAAATGAAAGTTAAGCTGCTCAAAAAAAGCATCACAACATTTAACTAGGGAAAGAAAATAATAACAGAGCCAAGATTTCAGAATATGTTAACGACTTATCCTCTGAAAATGATCGACAATGCAAGCAAAATATTAAAGTGTTTTAACTGAAAAAAAAATCATTTCTGGGAATATGGAACCAATTTCAGCCAAGTAGCAATACAACCACTCAACAAAAGGGTGTGTGGGTGTGTGTGTGGGTGTGTGTGTATGCGAGTGGGTCCCCACAATGTCCCCACAACGTGATGAATACCCGATTTTTTTCCCTTATGAGGACCAGAGTTTCCAGGTCCCCATAAGGGAAAACTCAATTTAATAAAAATCTGTGACGGCATTGAAAAAACTAAAAATTGTAAAAACTCTTGTATTTTGCTTGGTTACTTATGGTTATGGTTAGGGCAGGGTGGGGGTTAAGGTTGTCATAGTTACTGTTAGCATTTTTCCCATAGAAATGAATGAGCCTATGTGCATCCATGTATGTATACCCTACATGTGTGTGTGTGTGTGTTTGTGTGTGTGTGTGTGTGTGTGTGCGTGTGTGTGTGCGTGTGTGTGTGCGTGTGTGTGTCTCATGTCATAGAGTGGCTCATTATGGCCCTGAACTGGATAAATTGTTATTGAAAATGGATGGATGGATGGATGGATGGATGGAGAGGTGGGTGGTTTAATGTCAAATTAAAATCTAATTTTGTCTGAAATTTAAATACAAATACCTATATTAAAAGAATGACAATGCTCTTTCGTCTTTGTCTGTTAAATTTGCTGTGCTTACATGCATTCATTAGTATTGTTTTTACTCCAGTTGAAGAAAAACATCAAAATCAATTGATAATATGCACTATTAATTGCATTATACAATAAGCTGAATGGAAATCAAACTGGAAGTAAATAAAAACATATTAATATTAACTGAACAAGCAAACATTAACAGGAAAGCCTTCAATAATAACTGAGAACGTCTATTCTCACAAACAGAAAGTGAGAGTAATAATGAAAATGGCTCTTATTGTTGATTGTATGAGTCATATATATATATATATATATATATATATATATATATATATATATATTCATTCATACAGGTACAATACAATGGTCCTGTCAGTAATACCTAGAACCAAATGTACCAAACGTAGGTTTTATGATGCTCTTTCAAAATAACTTGTTCACTCCCCTTACAAGCCTTCGAAATGAAAACACACATTGTCTGCAGAAGAATTTCACAATGAATCACTTGGTTGGTAACTAAAATCGTACATGAGTGAGAAGAGCAGTTTTACATGGTAAACTTCAAAACCATTTGGTTTGGCCTCCGTGTTCCTGATCAGAGGCTCTCTGGTTTGAGCCTCAGTCTTGGCCGATGAACTGCATCGCTGGTGGGTGCCTAAGGAAGCCCCCCCCCCCCCAAAAAAAAATAAAGATGCTGCAGGGGTACTGGATAAATGACCTGGCCCTGCACTCAGACCCCAATCTTTGCTTTCATCCACATATGTTTCCATTTGCCGCAAAAGAGGGCAAGATGAGAGATATGCAAAGAGTAGCATTGTAATGTATCCGGACAATTGGAAAACAGAGCTCCACTTCAACTTTAATTTGCTAATAACTTCAATAATAAGAGAATAGCTTCATAAGTGTGGTAAAATACTGTAGCCTAATTGGACATGGGGCTGATATACCAGCATAAACCACTCATCCTTCCCTGCTTTAAAAATACAACCCAAAGCCTGACACCTGACACCCAGTTCATCCAATGAACAAAGGACACTATTCTGTTTGAAATAACTGCCATTATTTTATATTATGATAAAGTATTCTCCAGAGATAGTTAGCTGTGTTGTGTTCCTGAATTTATAAGTTCTCTGTTTGTAGAGTAAGTTCACTTAGTTCTTGGGGCCAACATATGTCTTTCTGTAAACCAAATCTGCCAAAAAATGCATATGACATACTACCCTGAGAGTAGAGTGAAATTGCGCCTTCATGTCTTCAGTCTTTGGAACAGTCTTCATGCACCATTTTTGTTTTGTCAGGTACTGTCAGCTATTTGTGACACATTTGATTGATGCAGACCAATACCCCGACCTATGGTTTGGGTTGCCAGTGTGGACGAAGATAGGCAGAGCACACCGTGTGGCTAATTGTGATGCCAATATAAAGAAGCTGGCCAATCCACATGTCTTATCTTGAGGACAGGCTTCCACTAAAGATTTATGAGTCAAATGAGAGTGATTCGTTGGGCAACTGATAGACTGATTGCTGATAAGATTGATGCAGAGGTATTATTACACTTGCAGGTGCCTGTGTTTGGTTAAGAATCTCATTTTGCCTGCTATACTTGAGCCAATAACAAAAGATACTAGATTACTGCTTTCTTATTACTTAAAGAAAGTGGACCAACCACTAGACTTTAATTTCCTATTGCTAAAATATTTTGATCTTTAGTACAGGCAGATGCACAGAGAACAATACTTAAAGCGCTACTTCAGCCAGAAGGGCTTATTCAAAACCTGGTGTCTTATAATCAGAGTGTCTAATTCCAGGTGCAGACAATAACCTAAAATGTGGGGAAAATACATTTCTACTTGTAACTATTAACTGATACCAAGCATTTTAGAAATATTTAATGTCATGTGGACTTATTTATTCACATAGTGCATCTAACAAACAGTTTTATCCAAAGTTGCATACTTTTTTTGAGGAAGCAGGGTGAGCCATGACAGTCCCCAGAGCAAATGGGGGTATGACCCTTTGCTCAAGGGTCCAACAGTGAGATCTCTCAGTCAAGGAGGGATTTAAACCAATGACTCTCCAATCACAGGCACAGCAGCCGAATCCACTGAGTCATCCTCAAATAAACCAAGTCCTTTTGTAAACTTGTAATTCAGGTGGAATTTTGTAGATTTTTGTTTTTAGAAATCAATTAATGAAGGTCGTATTTGCTGACTACTTGTGGACGTTCATGTCACACCACTTCAGGGGACAGCTGGGGAGGTAGGAATGTGTCCTGAATGAACAACAGAATGCAGAAAAGGGAAATTTTAGGTAGATAAGGTACATCTGGCAGTGAAAGTGAAGTGCCTTGCTTTATGATAATATGTGCGCCTGACTTTCATCATTCTCGGGGATCTCATCGATATTTTATTTAGTGTTTGGAGCGAATGTGGGCCACGTAAAAACAAATAAAGATTAAAATGTTTTACTTCTCATGTCCTCATTTCTTCCAGCCTGCTGTTTTCTGAGATGCACATGTTAATTAAGAGATGTTAATTGGTAATCTATGGCATCTTTGAGTTTCTAAACTGTCATTGTTAGAATGTCTTTAGAGGTCTTGATTGCCTCTTCGTGCAGCGTTTTACCTACCATGCTTTCAGGGCTGTGATGCTGAACGTGCACCAAATAAAAATGTAAAGCTTGACCAGTGTTTCTGGGTGTCTCACGACGGAGTGTGGCGTGAGACCGAGGTCCCATGCACAGGGACAGAGGCACAGAGCCCAAACCGCTCCTTAATTAGTAGGTCCCTTGTTCCCTTTACAATGACATCCTGCTCTTGCTTCAAAGACACTTTTACCCCATAATCGCTCCAAGTCAATTAAGCAACGATCAGGACCACTGTATGTCGATTAAGGAGGAACAGGTGCTGAGTAATTAATGGCAGTGGCTCCACAAGTAGCAGGAGATGCAGACAATTGCTCATCCATAGTCAAAGAACAAAAACGAACTGAGGTGTGAGAAGTTTCCCATCGTTTGGGCCAAAAAGTCTGTGCTTCATATTTAAAATTACGATCTCTTTGATTTTGCACTCCATGGAAACCATGACACATATAGTTTCCTGAACGTTTCATATGCAGTTCATCTGTTTATAAACTGTATATTTGTTTAAGGGTTACCATATATGGGGTTTTGAAATTAAAGTTGACAGCTCAACATTTCACGTCATTGGTTTAGTTATAAAGTAAATGGTGGCACAATTCCAGGATTTGAAAATGGAAATTTTATTTCTTACTTTCATCTTTGACTCTTTGACCCAGAATAACAGAGTAGCTATATAAAAAAAAAAGTATCGTAAGTTTTCCATGGAAAAAAATGTTCATAACATATGTCTGCGTGCATAAAATACATTTATGCCTGAGTGGTCATATATTACGCAATATATAGAGAAGCAGAAGTCGCAATGAATGCATCGCATTACTTGTGTCTGATTCTCTTCTTCTGCAAATTATGCACATAAACAGTTCAAGCTCCAAGGCAACCAGAAGTGCCCCTGTGTCTTTAGCGTTCTTCTTGTTAAGGGATGTGGATGCATTTCATGGAAACATAACCACCTGCGTAGGACATCTTATATGACAGCCGAATAAAGAAATCAATAAGAAATACAATTTATGCAAACATTTAGCAAAACCAGAAAAATAAAAAATAAATCAAAAATAAAATCTGGAGCTTGTAACTCAAGCAGTCAATCCAAATGAGAAAAAAATAACCAAATAAAGACAAATCAGACTGTAATTCAGTATCTTTCCAGCAATATCTTCTCTATTGTCTGAGAAGAGAAGTACTTGAAATTCCATTATAGTTTAACACTATGCAACATAAATCAAAGACTACAATACACACTGGTGAGGGACAGCCAAGGAAATAACTCCTTTTTGTGTCCCAATGACATATGAATGCAATTCTACAACAGTAATCTTTCCGAGACGCCCTCAAAGAGAGACATACATTCATACATTTCTACATTTTGATGCTTTGCTACAGCTTTTTTATGAAGTGGGTCACCTATAGTGAGCCAAAAATAATGCTAATATTTCTTTATTTGTAAGCGTATTTTCATTTAAAAAATACTTTTACTTAAATATAAAACTCAAGAAGTAAACTAACAAATAAAAAAAAAAAACAAAGAATTACATGCTATATACACCCAGTAGCCACTGAGAAGGTACAGCTAGCTAATATTGGGTAAGATCCTCTTTTGCCTGCGGAACTGCTTCAAGAGGTGATGAGTTGTGAGTTCAGGGAAGCCTTTCTGCACACCACTGCTGTACCCAGCTGTTATTTTTGCACTGGTAGCCTTCCTGTTAGCTTTAACGAGTCTGGCCATTCTCCACTGACCTTTCTCATTAACAAGGTGTTTTCGCCCACAGAACTGCCACTGACTGGATTGTTTTTGCTTGTCGCACCATGCTCTAGGACTGGCAGCGTGTGAAAATCCCAGAAAGGTGGCTGTTTCGGAGATGCTCAAACAACCTTGTCTGGCAGAACCAACAATCATTGCTTAGATCCAACAGATTAGTCATTATAATTCTTTGAGAAATAGTAATTGAACCTCTTGACTATCTGTGAACTATATTCATTCATTTGCAACCACATGATTTCTTGTTTGGAAAAGCAGGCAGATGTACCTATTAAACTAGCCACTCAATGTATATAATTTATATAATATAAATGTATATAATACAAATTAAAAATACTTACAATTGTACTAGAAGGAAACATCAATAATACTTTAAAGCAATGCTACATATTTATCTATTATAATCTCTACTGTATATGTCATACTTGACATATTTTTATACAGAAACTTGCATGTGGTGCAGTGTATTGTCTATTTTTGTGTGGTTGTGTAATATGCAGTCTAACAAATAATTTCCTCTGGGATAATAAAAGTTTTCTCTGCCTGATTCTGATCATTTGTTCAAGAGTTTGTACAATTTCTAATTTGTAATTTATGTGAGGTATCATGTGAATGTGCCACACGAGGGAGAAAAAACAACGGAAACGGTTTGCCTGCTGAAAGAAAAAAAAGTGAAATATTTCATGAAGAAGAAGAAGATCTGAAAATGCAGACGCGGGTGAAAATGCAGAGGTAAGATCAGATTCTGTTTATTCTGTCATTGAGGCCTGAACCAGGACACTGATATCGCTGCTTACATTTTATTCAATTCATACAACAAAACTAACAGTAGTGGGGAGCCATGTTGGTGTAATTTAGTGTGTGATCCCTGACTTCCCTGGACCCTTTGTGTTGTTAACACAATGCACAGTGACTGAGGCACTGTCACTTATGCGTGTGCTGTGCTTCCAACTAATATAATATATTATAACTAATACAAATAATAAATGGGACATGGATGAAATCCTTAGCAGGGTTGGGAAATGTAATGTAATACAATGTAATGTATGCAGATCTATAATTTTGAGAGTTTTTGTGGTGACTTTGCACAGAATCCTAGAATTCAGCGGTCAAATCACAACATTCGGTTAGCGTCTCACAGTGAAGCGTTAGCGTCACCTGGTAATTGTATGGGTTAAGTAAAGTTAATTAGAATAAAAGATTATAATGGCATATTGATTTACTGCTGTGATTTGCCTGGCCAGTGCTGCATGTGCGGTTATAAAATTAATACTCCTCAGATGCAAGAATTTGACAATGCCATGGTACAATGTGTTTTTAAGAATTCCAGATTCCAAATATTGCAATTTGCAATATTTCATTTACTTTATTGAAGGCTTATACCTTAAAATCATAAGATCTTCCATTTTATAAAGTGCACTTTTACAGGTTGTCAGACTTCTCTTATTAGAGCCTGTCAAATAGATTTAAGAATTTTTATTAAATAGTGTTTTGCCATTTATCTCCAAGGTGTTTGCTTAAAATATGTATATATATTAACATCCCTTCTTATAATTCACTACCGCCTTGCTTCTTACTGCCATCTGCTCATCAAGCCTTTTTGAAAGCATTGAAATGCAGCTTGTTTTTGGTTGCTAGTAGTATTTTTGTTGGAAATGGATAATCTGTACATCACAAGTTTAATAGAAAGCATCAAACAAAAATTAAAGTATGAGTCATTCTCAAACGGTTGAATTTAAAAAAAAAATACTATGGTGAAATTAAATGCTTGTTTTTCGCATAAAGCAATGGAAATTACCTTAACTTTTTAGGTATATTAAAACAATGCCATTTGTTGCTCTGATTCGATGATTTTTTTTAAACCATTTTCCTAAAATAGGAAGCCAAAAATATGTTACTCAAAAATACATAAAATGCCTTTTATTGCATGTAACTCACAATAAGCAATCAATTTATATGATAAAATGTATATTTTTTTCTCATTTTTTGTTATTTTTTCTTATGTCAGTAACTCTTTACCTGGATTTGATGAACCACTTTTCTTTATTACAGAAATAAAGGCTAACATAACAAAACTGAGTAACCATCCCAGAGTCAAGCTTTAATATTGGGTTAGGGTTAGGTTTAGGATTAGGGTTAGGGTTAGGATTAGGATTAATCACAATTCATTTCGGAAAACTCTACATGTAATAAATTATTTCTTGGTTGAGACTCAGCTTTAATTATTAGCTAAAATATGTTATTTAATAAACTCTATCTGACAAATTCTGTCAGAAAACTAAAACTAAGCAAGACTCGGTCACAATTCCATCTTACCACGCATGAAAAGAAGAAAACAAACTTGCCACCTGATTCACACAAAGTGACGTCTGCTCATGTTTTGATTGGCTGCTTGTCGATTAAGACACGTTGCAGATGCATCACGACTAACTTCATAATGCCTTCCTCTACTTCCTTGTCAGACTTCAGTAAAACAAAACAATTTTCTTAAATGAACATTTCGCCTTTCAAAAAAAGAACAACAAAGCATATCTATTGTGTTGATCGATGAACATCAGTACACCATTAAAAAAAACACTTACTCTTCTTTCTTCAAAATATAAATTCATTTTTGAAGCTGTCGCTTATATGTTATTGTAACCCCGAGAAGAGTAGTTTTATACGCGTCTCGGTGGGGGGAGAAACCTAATTTATTTTCACAGGCCTTGGTCCAGCTGAGCCCAATCAATGGCATTAAGAAATGATTCTGGGTTATAAATGGCACAATTAAATAGACCGTAGAAGAGGTCTTGCAGCGGTAATTGGAAGTCAATGGGATCTCACAATGCATATCCGTGAATATAGTATGCTAGGTCGTTACAAGTGCAACGATTAAAAAGCACAGGCCTGTCACACCATCATCGTAAATGCCTCATACTGTCGATTATGTGAGAATAAGATTTTCCGATGGAAGCGACACCATGGAGCCTTTCAGGAATATCAATACTGATACAGCCCTTATATCATTTTGCTTATTGGATTTTGTCTAATACACGCTTATATATGCATTCCTCAATGGTGCACTGATTGCTTTTGACAAAGCAATTCAAACACCTCTAATAATCATTCTAGCGTTACCACGCATGCTATTGTTTAATCTGCACCATCTTCATCCCATATCCCCCGTGCCTCAAACCATGTGGTTCGGAGACAGGGTAGTATACAGAGGTAGGACCACAGGGGCACAGTCCCCAGCTGAAAGCTGATTGGCTCCCAGAATGCCTCTCCCCTGTCATCACCATGCAATGCATATTATTAGCTAATGATAATAGCTCATGGCCCCTCTGTATGGTTTACGGCAACCAGCTTATCAAATCCTAGAATCAACCTTGCCCAGAAAGCCATTGGTCATGCTGCTACATTTTCTTCCCTTTTTTTAACCAGAACAATTACACTAAATAAAATGTACCATGAGACATGTTTCTGTTGAGGTCCTCATGTGCCGAATTGGGAGAGGGGAAAAAGGCCTTTGATGCAGGTTAAGGAACGGCTCCCATCTCCAAGAGGCTAAGAATGAGACCCTTTAAATCATGACGCAATTTAAAGGCTTGAGCCAGCTGAGAGGATGGATGCAGTGCAGGCAGCCTGGACCCACACACTGTGCAAGAGCACAAATCAGGTTCCCTGACATTATGTAGCACAAGCTCGTTAAGGGCCGGATGAGAGAATGTAGAGCCCATGGCTGTGGGTTTAACGAAGGTGTAACCATAAAGAAACATACTGCTGATATGCGCTTGTGGGGTCAGGAAGCCACACCTGAGCTCCTACAGTAAGTCCGAGTTACACTGGAAGTGTACATGTAAGTACACTGGAAAATAAGTGACTTTCTGAAATCTGTGGATCTGTGTTATTCACACACACACAAACACACAAAGCAAACCTTAACAGAGTGTTATCCCAGGTTTCTGACCACTTTTAATAGGAATGAAAGGATGCTTTAAATTGGTTAAAAAAGTTCTTTTTAGTTTTTATCTGTCCACAAAAAGAAGGACAGATGTGGAGCAGATACTCTGATATTTGAAATCCAAGTTGTTTTTTTTAACTTAAATTCTGTTATTTATTTTAAAGTCTGATTAACTTTTTAGATGCCCCTCCTAACAGTGCACACCAACAGACGATTCATGTAACATAACTGTCTTTCAAACAAGCAACCATTGTATTGCATCATTACCGGCTAATAATATAGGAGAGTTTTCATGGCATGGCGTAAACCTGAATAGAGACAAAAGCCAAGGCAGATGTTGATATGATTGTGAGGTAATATAATAAATATGTTACTATAAAACATAATTGCCCTATACTTTCTATAAGCTTTCTCTATTAGGAACATAGAGTATAATCTATATAAATACAGTTTAATGCTGCAATGATTTGTCATCCAATTGCCTTGGGCCCTGTGCTTTCTGAGATTAGTACAGACCCATTGCAACCCTGTATTCAAAAAGTGACTATGGATAATAAATCAATAGATGAATGTAATGTAATGTACTATACTGGATTCTAGGAAAGAATTGCTGCAACTTATTTATCAAATCAACAATGTTTTTTCTTTGTTGTTTTCACTGCTATGCATTGAGCCCTGTAGAGGTGTGATGAGAAATGGCCATTTATGTAAAAGTAAGTGTCAGTCCGCAAAATAAAGACGATCCCAAGACGTCGGATAAGGATAAGGATACCTTTGATCCGAGAGAAGAATGTCTCTCTAAGTGTCTCCAAATGCCATGTGCCACCTATAGCTTAAATGATGGGCTTTTGAGGCCACTGTGGGTTTCTTCCTTGTCGTCACTGACCCTCTTTCATCATTCAGTGCCTTATTAAGTTAAAAAAAGGGTCTCGGAGAAGCATGGCACAGTCCTCAGAGACCAGCAGACCAGATTTCTCAAAGACGGGTCAGTCGCTTCATCAAAGAGTCAGAGCGGTTCTTCTTAAAAGTGCTTGTCTTGAAGCCCCTCAGGCCCCAGCTGGCTGTGGTGAATCCAGACAAACCTCTCACAGCAATAACCGCCGTCTGGAAGCCCAGGAATACAAAAGCAGATGAATGGTTCCCCTGGAATAAACTTATAGGAACTGAGAGGATAGAAGACAACAGCTGGAGCCTTCGCTGACGTTACAGTGTCATTTAGGCTTTTATATCCAATACTTTCAAATGAGCTTATATGAAGCATTTATGAGTAGCAGGAGAAGACATCAAGCCGATGGAGGACCTTCCTTAGAAAGTTAACTCCAAAACAAAACAATTCCATTTCTGTGCATGTGATGATGTTCAGTGATGAAATTGTGCAGCCATCTAATTACTATAACTGGCAATAAAAAGGCTTCTCCAGGAGGGATTATGATAATCTTCAAGGAAAGCTTCACTATAAAGGGAATTATTTTATGCTTTGATATACTTCAATCTGAATTGATAACACAAACCATCTTTGTTGTTCCTAGTTTACCATGAGGCTTCCGACTATCAAGCGATCCTCATTTAAAGGAAGTCATAAAATCACTCAGCTGAGCATTGGAATGGATTGGAAATGCATCATTTTGGCCGGTATAACTTCTGCAACGGGTGGCATTCTGGCTCAGTGAGTAGCATCTCGTCTCCTGTGTTGGTGGTTCAGATCCTGTGTGGAGTTTCTGTTGAGTTCTTTGGGCAATCTGGTATCTCTAAATGACCCATTGTGCGTGTGAGCGAGTTCGCCCTGTGATGGACAGGCATCCCCTCCAGGGTGCCTACAGCCCCGTGCTTCCTTGGACCGGCTCCCAGCTCCCAATGACCACGGGCCAAATAAGTGGTTGGAAGGGAGACAGATGGGTAATTACCGTGATAAATCATTGCTGTGGAGTGCAGAATAAGAAATGTTTCATATAAATTTCTGTTTTAGTGTTTTATTCAAGTTTCCAAATTCGATCCCCCCAAACATCCAAACTTATTTAGTCCAGCGGTTCTCATACTCGGTCCTCGGGCCCCACTGCCCTGCTTGTTTTCCAGCTATCCCTGCCCTACACACTGCTGATTACCTGGATCAGGTGTGTTCAGTCAATCAGAAGCTGAAAGACAGCCGGTACTTGTGTGTGGGGCAGGGATAGCTGGAAAACAAGCAGGGCAGTGGGGCCCGAGGACCGAGTTTGAGAACCACTGATTTAGTCTCAAATAAACGCCATGGCAGAGCACAAGCAGGGCTGTGGAAGGAATGAAGTCGTCACCTTGGCAAGTTGATGAGAAGACCTGTGCTCATCTTATAGGTGTTTTGATTGACATGGGTTTTGTGGGAACCTTGCAGCTCCTCTGAGTGACGCGACACAAAGAAAGGCTCTCTCAGCCCATTGGCTACACGGTACTGTGAAATTCATGTGTACCCAGGAGGCTGTCTCTCTGTATCTCTGCCACTCGGTATGTGCCCGACAGCCCCAAAATCCCACCGAAACTCCTCCTCCTGGGGACTGGCAGCAAAATGGGGAAGAGGGCGAATTTCCATCCTGTGCTAAGCCCACATACTCCAGCAGATCGGGAAAGAACAGGACCAGCTATCAAACCGTCAAAATGTAGCCATTTTACGAGCTTGTGCAGAAGAGGTAAGCAGTAAGAAATAAAAGGTACACAGCACAGAGCCTAGAAACAGCTGTTGCTGTGAATGCATTAAACTCCAGGTAATGGCGAGGTAATGATTTCATTACTAAGCATGGAGAACTGAAAACTGGGGAGCCTGCTGTTTAAAAAAAGCAATGCCAGGCTTCCCCACAAGGGGACTAAACATGAGAACGAGTGCAGATATTGGCATGGGGCAACCTTATGTTCATTGGGCTCACGTTTCCTGTCCGCAACATAAATTTTTTTTCTGCGCACCAATTCCGGGTAGTATGACTTCTGACCGCTACTCCCGCCGTGCAGCAGTGTAGCGTGCGTACTCCCAGCATCCTAGTTCTTTGTACTTGCGTATACCCTTAAAATGATGTTGAATAACGACTTACGAACATTTCAATTTACAAACAACTGTTCGGAACATATCTCATTTATAAATAGAGGAGCGTCTGTATTTTCTATTTTTAATGAGTTATAACAACCATTTATACAGCATTTACACTGTATAATAAGTTGATTATAATTGATTGTACATATATGGCAGGATGTGAGTTATGTGCAAATACTATGGCATTTTATATAAGGGACTTGAGCATATGCAGATTTTGGTACACACCCACACACAGACAGAAGTCACACACAGTCCATGGTGTGATAAGGCCAATCTGACCAGCGTCTGACAGTCAGATTGATAGGAGGGGCCAGCTGAACTCATGTCACTCTATTTTTACACAGATATTACTCTCTTTTCAAGCATTCAGACACATGAGTTGGCAGCACTTCATTACCCACATCAGAATGTAAATTTATTTTTTCTTTATGCCGCTTAATAAAGAAATGACTGACATCTAGTTCCAGCTCCCTCTAAACACAAACAGGAATATGAGGACCGAGAAGGGAAGGTTGCATATATGGAGCATTCGTGTTTCTTTTAATTGAATGAAATTATATCAGCAATAAAATCTGGGGTGCATAGGCTGAACCTGTGAAATTCCATACTTGTGTTCATGTACTGTTTTACTGCTGTGTTTATTGAGAATTTGCAGATGAGGCCAGGGAGATGAGATAATTACTGCTGTTCCAATTGTCTTTGGTACCATTAGGGATATATTCAACAGATCCGCACCTGCGACCAATATATTTCCAGCAAAGAGCTGGGCACCATTACTGTTACGTCTGTTGACTTTGATAGAGTGTGAAATTTCCTTTGAAAAATAATAATGTTACTCCAAGTCTTTTTTCGTTGTAAATGTGAAAAGAATTAGGGATATTCTTTGCAGCAGGAGCAGTGGAGTGCATTTATTGAGTGAATATTTCACAGTGGATTTTCGTATCTTTTCCTTGATCCCATTCTGAATAGCATGGTGTTATAGATATGGAAATACGACATGGAGGCTGAAGGCTGCAGGAGTAATTTTACTATTGAAAACTTTACCTACATCGTGACAATTATATTATGCTTCTTATCACATCCGTTCCAGATTCCAGTTTAGTCGTCACATGCTGTGGGTGTGGTATTTCCCCAGGGCCAAGGACTCCTCCCCATGATGAAGTCTACACTTGTAATCAATATATTTAGTACGGTGTTTTCCAATCCTGTCCTCAGGGACCAACAGCTAGTTCATGTTTTTGCTCCCACCCAGGTCCTTATCCCTGAGCTAGGGTCTCCTAAGAATATTTGACCGTGCTGGGTAGAGGGGTCTCCCTGCTGGGTGTTGGCTCCCTGAATCTACCAGGGTCTCCATGCTCCTCAAACACCCTTATTGAGAATTCTCAAAACAAAGGCTTTTTGCATTTTAGGAAAAAGGTTGGGGAAATCTGTGTTTATTTTTCACCAAACCTGAACAATGCTACCTACTCACCACAGTTAACCCTAACGTCCTACCTACTCACCACAATTAGATATTCTCCAATACAATGTTGACATTTGTCATAAGAATGTAAAATGGCACATTCACAGTGTGTTTTAATGCATCTTCTCATACTGCTCCTATTATCTCCTGAATGTGAATGTTTGACAGTGAGTGAAGCCTGTAATGGCCTTGCAGCAGACCATGACAGTGGATATATGTGTCACCCAAGAAATTCTCTCCCCCCCCCCCCGTAAATATCTGTATATTCATCACTTTCTTGTTCAGTATGAAACTCAGAACTGCATATAAGCCACTATGCCAGTAACATTTTAAGGTGGCCTAAAGATATACGTTCATCAGACTATTTTTATTGTTCCACATTTTCTTTTAATGCCTGTGTGCGTAAAGTGTGACCCTCATCTGGAGGTGTGCCTTCAAAAAATAGAGAGGATGATTGCTGGAGATATATAATGCCGGTTTGGAATACAGAAATTCCCAAATTACCCAGAGAAAAATTTAGCCCTTCATTTGTAAATGTAAGTGGAAGCACTCTGTTACATTCACATTTTGTTACATTTCATTTGAAACGAGATCACAGCCGTGACAAGTCAATAAACACTAATTGTCAAGAATTTTGCCATAACTGTTCCAGCATATATAGTGTAATCGTCTTTTTTATAGCTAAAATTTCCAGCAAAGCCTGTTTATTTGTTTCCCCATCAGGCTTTTTTCCCCAAGCAATAAAGGGTAATTTCATCATTTTACAGTGTGAAGATTCAGCCTGTAAATTTTTACTTGTAAACACAGCCCTACACTGTTGTCTACTGCTATTCTGTCAGCGATTCATCCTATATGTGTACTTGTGAATGTTTTTAACAAGCAGCAAAGCTCAGATCTCTTCATGCAGAAGAACCAGCTGGACCGAAAACAGTCTTAAAGCAATTATTACAGGCAATCTGAGGTATAATTTCCCCTACGATTTTTTAAATCATACAGGTATTTAAAGCTTGTCTCAGGTGAATTATGAAAATATTGTTTTTAGTGGAATCAAGTAAGACACACGTTTCCTGCTAATAACCAGACATGTGGGTCTTTCCTTCTCTGTAATTAGCAGCATTGGGCAGCTAAAATGTGGCAAGTCGCCATTTCCCCAGACGCCCTTCTCCCTCGAAAACCCAGGTTCCTGGCTCTGCGTTATTTCAGATAAACTGCTCCAAACTGTGTTATTAACCCTTGAGTCATTTTGTTTAATTTCGGGATTAACCGCCAATTGGGATTGTCAGTGGTGTTGCTGAGGATGACTGGGTAGCAGAGTTTGTAGAGAAAGTCTTTTGTTAATAAGTTTTGTTGTTACGCTCTACAAGGTTTTATTTTGAATATCAATATTATAAGAAAAGCAATAGAAAGACATTAGTGGTAACTAACCAGGCCACAGTCCTTAAACACTCCACAGAGTCTGTGTTAATCAGAAGACAAAAAAAAAACAACTAGAAAAAACAACATAAAAATAGAATTGTGATACTTTATTCATCTCTGTGGGGAGATTGTGTTTTGTACCTGTCCTACCTTGCTCTTCATGAGACACACAAGAGAAAGCTTGGGGGACACAGCACAGGGCCAGCCAATGTCCAGTGACCCAGGAGCAGTTGGGGTTAAGGGCCTTGCTCAAAAACCCAGTGGGAGCATCAGTCTGCCAACCAAAGGATTCACACTGGTGACTTTCTGATCACAGGAAGAGAAACAAGGCACACAGCACAACAGCGACATGCGGGGCTTGAACGTTTGACTTTCGTACATGCAAAGCAGACACTTTGCCACTGAGACATACCTCTTTATATCTCTACCACTGTTTCTAGATAGATAGATAGATAGATAGATAGATAGATAGATAGATAGATAGATAGATAGATAGATAGATAGATAGATACAGTGGGGCAAAAAAGTATTTGGTCAGCCACCGATTGTGCAAGTTCTCCCACTGAAAATGATGGCAGAGGTCAGTAATTTTCATCATAGGTACACTTCAACTGTGAGAGACAGAATGTGAAAAAAAAATCCATGAATTCACATGGTAGGATTTTTAAAGAATTTATTTGTAAATTAGGGTGGAAAATAAGTATTTGGTCAATTCAAACAAGGAAAATCTCTGGCTCTCACAGACCTGTAACGTCTTCTTTAAGAAGCTTTTCTGTCCTCCACTCGTTACCTGTCTTAATGGCACCTGTTCGAACTCATTATCTGTATAAAAGACACCTGTCCACAGCCTCAAACAGTCAGACTCCAAACTCCACTATGGCCAAGACCAAAGAGCTTTCGAAGGACACCAGGAAAAGAATTGTAGACCTGCACCAGACTGGGAAGAGTGAATCTACAATAGGCAAGCAGCTTGGTGTGAAAAAATCAACTGTAGGAGCAATTATCAGAAAATGGAAGACATACAAGACCACTGATAATCTCCCTCGATCTGGGACTCCACGCAAGATCTCATCCCGTGGGGTCAAAATGATCATGAGAACGGTGAGCAAAAATCCCAGAACCACACGGGGGGACCTGGTGAATGACCTGCAGAGAGCTGGGACCAAAGTAACAAAGGTCACCATCAGTAACACACTACAACGGCAGGGAATCAAATCCTGCAGTGCCAGACGTGTTCCGCTGCTGAAGCCAGTGCATGTCCAGGCCCGTCTGAAGTTTGCCAGAGAGCACATGGATGATACAGCAGAGGATTGGGAGAATGTCATGTGGTCAGATGAAACCAAAGTAGAACTTTTTGGTCTAAACTCAACTCGTCGTGTTTGGAGGAAGAAGAATACTGAGTTGCATCCCAAGAACACCATACCTACTGTGAAGCATGGGGGGGGAAACATCATGCTTTGGGGCTGTTTTTATGCTAAGGGGACAGGACGACTGATCCGTTAAGGAAAGAATGAATGGGGCCATGTATCGTGAGATCTTGAGCCAAAACCTCCTTCCATCAGTGAGAGCTTTGAAGATGAAACGTGGCTGGGTCTTCCAACATGACAATGATCCCAAACACACTGCCCGGGCAACAAAGGAGTGGCTCCGTAAGAAGCATTTGAAAGTCCTGGAGTGGCCTAGCCAGTCTCCAGACCTCAACCCCATAGAAAATCTGTGGAGGGAGTTGAAAGTCCGTGTTGCTCGGCGACAGCCCCAAAACATCACTGCTCTCGAGAAGATCTGCATGGAGGAATGGGCCAAAATACCAGCTACTGTGTGTGCAAACCTGGTAAAGACCTATAGTAATCGTTTGACCTCTGTTATTGCCAACAAAGGTTATGTTACAAAGTATTGAGTTGAATTTTTGTTATTGACCAAATACTTATTTTCCACCCTAATTTACAAATAAATTCTTTAAAAATCCTACCATGTGAATTCATGGATTTTTTTTTCACATTCTGTCTCTCACAGTTGAAGTGTACCTATGATGAAAATTACTGACCTCTGCCATCATTTTCAGTGGGAGAACTTGCACAATCAGTGGCTGACCAAATACTTTTTTGCCCCACTGTAGATAGATAGATAGATAGATAGATAGATAGATAGATAGATAGATAGATAGAAGAAAGAAAGAAAGAAAGAAAGAAAGAAAGAAAGAAAGAAATATATGATATGGAATTGTATCACTGGCAAAAATAAGAGTGGATTTAGAAACCAGACACAGCATTAAATCGACGTTAGTTTTCAAAAAAATAACATTAATAACAACCTTAAAATCCAGCAATACACAAATTGTAAATATGAATAAAGTTTACATAATTAAATTATAATTTTAAATATAATAAACTCCCTCATCAATGCAAATTATTTATTAATCCAGTTAATAGAAGCATCAGATTCAATGCTTTATAGACCCCAGAGAAGATGTGCTCACAGCAGCAGTGACCTTACTTCGCATATTCAAACAACGAAGTAAAGGCTGAACCGTGAGCGAGGAATAGAGGCAGTGCTGACTGCTGAGGCTGGAATAAAGATTTGTTTTTGTTTTGAGAGGGGAGCTCAGCTTGAATTAAGGCCAGCTGGGATCCGGAAAAACCGTCCTGTCTTTTCGTTTTTTTTATTTTTTTATTCATCGCTGTCTGTCCATAAATGCGATTTCCTTCCTATGTTCTCGGGCACCAGGTGGGCGGCCGAGGAGAGACCCCGGGGGGCCCAGGGAGATGACGTTTAAGAGGACTTGGTGAGTGATCAGTCCGATCTGCGGCACAGCACCTAGACAGGAAGCTGTACCACAAAGACGGCCGTGAAGGTTACAGTCACTCGCAACAATTTTTTTTTCTCACCTTCCTAGGTCAGGAGACTACAGAAGCAGTGAGTAGAATTTTATTCTGTTCTCCTGCTTGACTACTGATGAAATAAAGTGTAGAAATGTAATATCAGCCTTAAGCTTGGTGTGCAATGACCAGGAATGGGTTACTTCCCTGTCAGGGCAGTACATGCTTCAGACATGGTGTTGCTGTACTGTCAGGTGGGTTAGGGTTAGGGTTAGGGTTAGGGTTAGGGTTAGAAAAAGCTTTTGGCCTTTTCAGATTTTTGATTGCAGTCACAAATTTTATTAAATTGAGTTTCCCTTTGAGGAGACCCAAAAAAAATGCCCCCACAAGACAAAACGTTTTGGTAATACTTGTTTATATTCATTTATACACACATTCATAATGCATTATAAGGCATCCATAAAGCATTATAAACATGGCTATAAATAAAAGGCAAACACAATAAAAAGGCATAACACATTATAGCCATGATTATTATGCATTATGAATGCTCTATGAAGCTGTCATCTATAATGCACTATAGATACCTTCATAATGCAGTACAAAGCATCCTTATTGATTATACTGACCATTCTAATACAATATAATGCTATCTATGGTGCATTATAGATGAAAGCTTCATAAAGGATTTATAATGCATAATAAACATGGCTATAATGTGTTAGGCTTTTTGATAAATATTTATTCATTATTAATTGCCATTTTTATAAGGTTGTATGATTGCATTATTATTTTTTATGAACGTATTTATAAATTACTAAAACACAGCCATAAATAAAGTTACCCAAGTCGCAATCATATTTTGGGGAAATCTGGTCCCCGCAATGTAATAATTACAAAAACAGACACGAAGTCACCTCCTCCACACAAACACCTTGGGCATGTCAGAGATAGCAATGCAACCTTCTTCTTTTTGTACTGTGAGGGAGGGGCCCGTAAGACAGGTGGAGGACGTCCAAATGCTGATCCAAATGCAAGCCGCCCAGTCACACACACCAACCACATTGTTAGTTGGTTAGTATTTAAAAGACAAAATATGTAAAAACTAACAGCATCCCATATCAATTTGCATTAGCAAAAACAAAATACCATACATGTCCCTGAATAAAACCTAAGAACTTAAGACCACGTTTGTTGAACTAAATAAAAGCTGAGACTGACTTTTACAGTAGGGTCACTGCATCCAGTCAATGGGAATACCCCATCTGTCCATCTTCCATACTGTTTATCCAGTACAGGGTCACAATGATCCTGGAACGCATCACGGGTGACAAGGACACAATTCAAGGGACGCCCTGGACGGAATGCCAGGGACAGACATATTTGTTTTGAATATTAACTGAGCCAGTGGGCCACAGACAATGTTTTTAAACGTTTCTCTGGCTTCCTGGTTTCTGCAGGCGATTCTAAATGAATAGTGCAAGCTGAGCATTGCCGAGTCATTTCTATGCATTCACAGGCAGCTTTGAAATCCATTACCCAATCCATTATAATCCATAACAAGTACTAAATTAGGCTTTTCTAACAATATTGCAAGACACAGAATCCCTGGTTTAAATAACGTTAATTGCCTCATCACATTGTGATTATACACAGTGAAAGACAATGGAATATGAACTAAAACCCCCAAACTCACGTATATTTTTCTATTTCTTGTAACAATTCACCCATAGCTTTTCATATCACAATAGATTACATGTGATTTTAGGTACAGATACACAATCCATCCATCAATCTATCTCCCAGCCACTTGAGCTGGATGGGGTAGAGGGAAAGATATACTTGTGATTGTAAATAATTCAGCAGAAAGATAAGGCCTTTTTTAAATCAGGTTCCCATCTTCTCATGGTGGAGCTCCTCAGCCCAAGGTTATGTTCTCCTAGAGGTCATCTGGTGTCCCATCCTTCAATGAGCCCCACTGGCTGCACTAACCTATTCTGTCATGGCCTTTAGCTCCTCAAAGATACAAAGGCTTTGTCACTGCATTCAGAACAGCTGTGTTCCCCCTCAAAAAACACAGAGGTTTTTGCGACCTATGGCTGCAAACCCCATAATGGCATCTTCCAGCTTTCGGAGACTTCATTAGAATGTGACGTTTTTAAAGGCCGTTAGCAGGCTAAACATTCTGTTAACTTAAAGACCAAATAAAATGCATCATTACCCACGCATAATATGCTATACCCGAGAGCTGCTTTGAACGCAGCTTCCATAAAGTTGGTGTCGTTAGTTTTCTAGGGATGTCTGCTTGTTAGATCAATTATTTTGGCTGATTTTTATAATGATTCATTTTTATGGATGCCTGTTCAAGCTTGCAGTCATCTGGAACCAATTGGTCAACATTATTGTTCACTCTTTCTGTGTAGCATAGAATAATGCGATTTACAATATCTTTAATAGCATATGTTTCAGAGATAACAATATTATTTAAACCTTTTCTTTATATATTACAATGCATGTACTATGCATGAGCAGTAACAACCCACTTGCCGAGTAAGATAACTTAGTCGCTACCTTCGTTACCTGCCTAATCTTGTCAGTTAGTTCGGTCCAAAAAATCTGGAAATGTATTTTAGCTTTGACTGTAAAATGCAACTTGTTAATAAATAAATGTAATAATGTAATAAATGGAAAATAATTTACTGGCATCCTATCCTATGCCCTATGCTGCCTGGGATCTTCAATGGATGGATGGATGGATAATTTTATATGGAATTGAATTAATTAAATTATTGGTAGGGGGCGGCATGGTGGTGCACTGGTTAGCACTGTTGCCTCACACCTCTGGGACCCAGGTTCGAGTCTCCGCCTGGGTTACATGTGTGTGGAGTTTGCATGTTCTCCCCATGTCGTCGTGGGGTTTCCTCCGGGTACTCCGGTTTCCCCCACAGTCCAAAAACATGCTGAGGCTAATTGGAGTTACTAAATTGCCCGTTGGTGTACATGTGTGAGTGAATGGTGTGTGAGTGTGCCATGTGATGGGCTGGCCCCCCATCCTGGGTTGTTCCCTGCCTCATGCCCATTGCTTCCAGGATAGGCTCCGGACCCCCCGCGACCCAGTAGGATAAGCAGTTTGGAAAATGGATGGATAGAAATTACTGGTAAAACTGAGACTTTGGAAATTTGGGAAATTCAGTCTGCACAAGTGTTAAAGTATAAAGAAGAATAACAACCTTAAAACTCAACAATAGACAAACTAGTGAAGCTATTAATCACATAATTTATAATTTCAAATATAAATGAATATTACATAATAAAATTTCAGTTTTAAAAGTGATCATTGCAAATTATTTATTAATCCGGTTAATAGTAACATCAGATTGTAATGTTTTACATTAATACATCTGCATTAAACAGGTTTTATCAAGAACATTGTTGCTACTCTTTTCTTGTAGGAAGCCTGGGGTTACTTCTCCACAATAGTGATTCCAGAAATCTAGCAGAAATGCATCACACACCATTGTGGTTAGAATTCCTTATGTTTGATTTGACCTGGGTCTTCCCTTAGGCAGTTCTACACTGCTGTGTTCTGAATATTTATCTTAAGCAGCATTTTTGGCTCTAATATACCGAATACATCTTGGTTTATGACATTTTTGTTTTGTTTTCTGTGAGCATTTTCGTTGTTCAGGCCCATCTTGAAATTATTCTGCAGACCTCGGTTAAAATAAAGCAGAATTTTAGGAACTCTCATTTTTTTCTTTCATGTGTAATAGCTGATGGAGTTTGTGTGAGGAAGAGAATAAGGAGGAGATGAACGAGGATGAAGGACACCTTGGTGAACAGTCCCATGTGCATGTCCCCCTCCCCCACTTGCAGATCATGCGAGACAACATCGACATTATCTCTCTGCCAATGGGGGACACAAGGTGCCCATAATTTAATGTCACCGGGTTTTTCCAGCACCGAAAAACAAAAAAAACACTGGGAAAGAGGCAGATCACTCGGAGATTCGCTCACGAGGATTAACTTCACGGCGTAACACATTTAGGACAGGTGTACTTCCATTATCCTTATTTAAAATTAGTCCTCAGAAAGAGAGCAGGACGTAAATCCTTTCAAAGTCACAGTGAGGTGATTTCCAGGCTGCAATTTTACATCTATTATTTAAAAAAAAAATGCAGTAAACAAAAAGGCCAAATCTCTTCAGAGGAGCAATATTGAACCATAGAAAAGAATTAAAATATGGCAGTAATCAGTACATGTATAGAAAATATTTTTTTAACCATATTTATGTGTGCATTTCACAGAACTCAAATTGTATGTGTCCGATTTAAGCAGTTCAGTCTGGAAAGCCCATTTTAAGTAGACAGACATACAGTATAGCCTGTTTTACCCAGAGAGTGTTTCCTGGTAAGGTAGTGAATCCTGCTCTGTTCACCCTTTACAAATAGCTCGTTTTCCCCCTGCATCTGCCGCATTCCTGATCATGAAATTTCCTAGTCATTTCGGCAACATACAAATGTTTGAACTGGCAGAATATACTGTAACATTCTCAGTGTATATAATCAACTCATTCATCCTCCAAATGCTTGTCCAGTACAGGGCAGTGGTTCTAGCCTGGAGAACATCCCCTGAATGGGATACCGGCCCGCCGCAAGGCCGACACCGTGGGAGGAACCGAGAACACTCATAGAGAACCTGCAACCTCCATACTCAGGGAACAGGGCTGTAATTCAAGCCCCAAACCCTAATAGTTGGAGGTGACACTGCTATCTAAAGAGCCACCACACTCCTCATTCACAAACAACGTCGCCTCTAAATGAAATAATCAGCTGACCTTATAAGTAATGAAAAAAAAGCTTTTAGTTTTCTTAGTTAAAAGACACATTTGTCTCATATGTACTTAGTAGATGAGTAGCGGTTTAATAGACTTTCTCGAATCCACAATAGCATAAATTAGCACAGATCGTACATTCTAGCACCTTTTATATGGGGTGGTAAATGCCTAGTTAATTCATCTGCCGAATGTCGCATAAGGAAAGGCAGAACATGCCAGGATTTATTTTAAAAAGTTGAAACATTTTAAGGTATATTGGCAGTATATTGAAAGCTGTAAAATTGTATTTTTATGCAAAAGCCTTAATGATTCATTGGATCTAATAATTCCAAATATTTCATATCCACTAAAATTGTCAAGGTTGAAGGATAACAGAAAGAACATTTTTCTTTAAAACCCGCTGAATATGCAGATGAGTAGGACCATTGCTCAGCATTCTGAATATTCTAAAGGATTCACTCATGTTATGTTGATGCTTCCATTTATTCCATGTATTTTAGCATTACATTCAATACTGCTGTTAAAGTATATGCCACAGGTTCAGCTATGCGTTATGTGTGGAAACTGTGTGACAACTGCAAACCGATTAGTAAAATAAGTTACTTAATAATTCATGAGTGTGCAAGGCTGTTAGTCTGTTGACCTTTTACACGCAAAGGTAAGGGTGTCATTGCGATCCTTAGGAAATTGCATTCAAGTTTATTTTTAATTTTTAGCCCATTGTCTTATTTTGCTTTCGACTTGTATTATATTAAAGAAAGATAAATAGAGTGGTGTTTGTCTTTGATTATCTTTCCAAAAAGGTTTCGATCTCAAGAGAGGATTCCATCTGGCTGTTTATTTAAGGTGCATGACAGATAGTAGGTGTGGGCACCGAGTGGCAGAGGGCTGGAAGGTGACCTGTCGGTGGCCCTGTCACTCTGCCTGTTTGTCACATCTGCCCATAAGGGGAGGGGACCGAGTCCAGGACTTGGCTGTGACACTTAGGGGATCCCCGCTGCTTCCCCTAAACAGCCGCAAAGGTCACACCAAGAGCTCTGCGTGGCCATCTCAAATGAAGACGTTAATTTGACTTGACGTGTTGAAGGGGGCTGTGGAGAGCATCCGGCATTTTCTTCGCCATAAATACACCGCCAGTCACCGTCAAATGCAAATTCACAAAGTCAGCCCAATACATTACACTGCAACTGTCTTGCTGGTGAGCAGGTACTAGCTATTAAGCTGGATTTCATTGAAGTTCATTTATGTTGTCACGTTATTTCTTTTTACTAAAAATATCCATAAAAATAATGATGAAAAAGCATCTTCAAATCAAACTTTCATTCAAAGTTTGTGACAGCTTTTCTTTGTGACTTCTCATGCATATAAAGTCAGTGTTAGCCACATGCTGGTAGCATATAGCACCTCCCACACATAAGCTGGCCCGTATTTTAAAGACAGCTTTTTTTAACAGCTCTGACCAAGGGGGAAGTTGAAGCTGATAAGGATCTCAGGGCTTTGCAAAAACCAGAGCAATGAAGCTGCATTCAGCCACCACCCGCTCTTACCTTTCAGAAAAGGTTTAACGAACGGAGTTACATTCTTCCCCAGAGCAAGAGCATGACTCGTATGAGCTCAGTCCACAGACGAAGGGGAATGATGCATGACAGGAGTCAGCCTTCAGAGGAGTTCATCAACGGCTGTAATGTGTAGATGTGTAGTGCCTTGAGCAATTATGCTGAAAAAGATCCATATGATCGAATTGAATCGAATCAAATCGAATCAAATCGAATTGAATTGAATTGAACTGCACTGCACTGAATCTCATCCAGGGTGTACCCTTGCCTTGTATCCCAGACTGCTTGGGAATGACAACCTAGACTGGAAAAGCAGCAGGATATGTATGGATGGATGGATGGATGAATGGATTGAATATTATAGCGCATATTGTATATGGCTTCAGTCAATGGTAGATGAAAATTTCTTGATACTCTAGGTGAGCAAAATGCCAAACATGGATTTAGATGCATCATAAAGTGGTTCTTATTGACATAGTTCATAATTGCAAGTAGAAACTAAAGGCTCGTGCTGGATCCTGAGAAAAAACGTGGCCAAATTATTCAAGCCATCAGAGCAAATGTTTGAGGTCAAAGGTTCCTGAAAAGGACACAGAAATTAGGTGTTTTATGCGGGAATTTTTCACGGCCTAGATGCCCATTAAAGAAACTGGGCCTTTCTTCACCGGGTTTTGTTATGTATATGACGGCCATTATGTAGCTGTGCAGAAATGATGAAAGAAACCAGGGAGGCCAAAGACCTCAAAGGTATTGATATTCTGCAAGCATCAAATATATTTCCCCTGGGAGACCTCTTTAGACCACAGTTTTATTACAGTGTCTCTCCATTATCTCCTCCTGTACTTGATATTAAGACAATAATGGCGAGAATGGGATTACATGCAGATGGCAGGAAATGCTAAAGTAATTCACAGGCATTCTTAGAAAATGAAGGGAGGCTGCATGTAACACCTATGCGGATGTTCTTCGGGAAAGATTAAAGATGCGAAATGAAATCTTAGCCCTTGAATGCAGACTTCGGTATTAATGCTTCCAAGTAATCCGAGCAACTTCTCCTGGCTGTTACACAATTTGACATTGGATGCAAATTGTCGTGGAAGAAGTCGCACTGTGTTTTCAAATAACACAGTTCTGCGTTTTGGCCGCCTGAAAAGTGGCAGGAAGTCTTCAGTATTGTTTCGGTATCACATTGGTTTTGGAGGGAAAGTTCTCTCCATTGATACCCGTTACTTTAATATTCCATCCATCCATCCATCCATTGGCTCGCGGGGGGTCCGGAGCCTATCCCGGAAGCAACAGGCACGAGGCAGGGAACAACCCAGGATGGGGGGCAGCCCATCGCAGGGCACACTCACACACCATTCACTCACACATACACACCTATGGCCAATTTAGCTACTTTAATATTACAGGGGGTAAATTAGAAATATTACCATGGTAAAATATTTGCATTTCTTTGGCTCTGTACATGTAATCAGCACAATGACAATAAAGTTGAATCTCATCGAATGAAATCTTCTTCTATTTTTGTACCTTAAAACATCTTCTAAAGACAAAACAATCCAGATATTTCACCTTCTAAAAATACCGTCACTTCATTTTTGTTTTCGGGTTATTTTCCGTTTCTCCTCCCACGGCCTGCTATCTCCTTCCCGACTCATACATGTGGCTCCGTCTGCTTATGTGACCAGCTCACTCCCTGCACCACACATTTTCACTCCACCAACAGCCCACCGCAAATAGCAGATAGTATCAGCAGGCCGCTTGGATGCTGCGGGCCGGACGTTTTGCCATGGGTGATAAATACACTCAGTGGTTCAGTATTTATCAGTGTTTTGAGAGATGCTATAATATGTGTCCTGTGGGAGTCTATAATTCTGTTTCATTACCAAGGGGGGGAGGGGGGTGGGCGGGCACAAAAGCTGCTCTTTAGTGAAATGTTAAACAGCACAATTAGTCCTAGCCAATGTGGCGCCCTAATGAGCATCACCGCCAGCACCCCCAGTTTGAGACAAAGTGAAATTGGCTGAAATTGACACCTTTTATACCTTACAATGCATTATAACAGTTGATATAAGCAGTAAGGATGCTTTGTACTGCATTATTAAGGTATCTATAGTGCATTATAGATGAGAGCTTCATAAGGCAGACATAATTATAGTTATGATGTGTTACGCCTTTTTATGTTTTTCAAATGGCTATGGCAAAGCTTGCTGGGGGGGTGAGCGGCAGTAGTGATGCTCGCCACATGGGCGTTGACCGGCACTGCCACTAAGGAGAGGAGTTGCATTAAGTCATAAGCCCCTCTGCCCAGGGGCAGGTCTGTTCTCTGGAGCTCCACATAAAAAGTTACTTTAGCGCCTCTCCCACCCCCTCTTCCCTAGTGTAGCGACCATTGGCAGCAAACAGAGAGCCCCCAACCCTCGGAGTAGTTGTAAAAATCGCAGTTGCCTCTACCCAGCTACTCAGCCTTTCCAAATTGCATAGAAAAGTATAAAGCAAGTTGGGTTTACGTGTTTAGGACAGAAATCAGAAGCAATTATCTCCCTCCCATGGGTTTAATTTGTCTTTTTTTAAGTTAAGCAGCCCAGCGGTTGTTTTGTTTTGCTTGTCCATTTCATCCTGTGGGTGCCAGTAAATCCCAGCTCCATTCTCCAGTCCTTGTGTCCTGTGGGCCTGTTTGCCATCACAAAATCCCGGTTTTACACGGTCAGTTCAAATCAATCGTGCGTTAGATGCATGTAAAGCTACTTTCTGAGCTCTATTGGTTTATCATCAATCTAGAAATAAAACACTTTGGACAGCGTCCTTAAAGCCAGACGAATGGGAGGCATCAGCATCATAGCTAGTGACTTCCCTGAGCATCTAAGGCCCAAGAAAAAGTGCCAAGGCATGGCAACCTCAAAAAGGCAGGCATCCAAGGCATGGCAACCTCAAAAAGGCAGGCATCCAATGCATGGCAACCTCAAAAAGGCAGGCATCCAAGGCATGGCAACCTCAAAAAGGCAGGCATCCATTGCCTGGACTTCCTGCTCTCAACATTGCTGTTCACACCTGAGTTCACAGATCTGTTTCGTTTCATGGCAAATTGATTTCCACATAACCTTTTTGTTAAATACCACCAATTTGAATGCGCACTGAATGAGGACAAATTGCACCGGGCTGTTCATTTGAGCTTTAGGCCTGATGTTTGCTAGTGGCCCCCTGGCAATGGCGAGGGAGGGATCTTTGACATTTCCTATCAAAATCAGGGGCCTGTGCTGTCTTTACCACTCGCATGTGCCACCACTGATCAATGGTAAATAAGAGCTCAGCCGGGTAACATATCTGAACCTAATGAGGGCTATTCTGACAAACGCAGAGCAGAGGTGTCTTCTAAAATGGGGCCGGATGAAGCACGTACAGGAAAACACTGCCGACGGAGATCGTCTGAGGTCTGTAACTGCCGGCTTCCGCTGCGGAAAAGTGAAGAGGCAAAGACTTCCCAATTGCTTAGGACAGTCCCTGAGAATAGTCCCCCTCTGATCCACTAGCTCACAGTCAAAACAGACAATTTTATCCGCAACTGCTATGCTCAGCTGGAGAAATCAGAAAGGGAAATGGGCAGATAGATCTTATACATGCTGTATGTGTTCTCATCGCCTATTTTTGTTTTTGCACAATATTGAGTAAAAAAGCTCAGTATTGGATCATTGGCACTATCACTGCATGTCAATTGTTATCTGCCGTCTGTGGCTTTGGGCTGGGGGGGGGGGTGAATAGAGTGATAACAGAGTGCAGACAGCATTTTTCATAACTCCACCTTGGCTCATGTGACAGATCTGGCTACAGTTCAATACGTGGATGGGGTCGCATTATCAAACCTTAAATGGCTCTCTCACGTGAAGCAGAGACATGGATGGGCCATCGCATTTTCTTCATGGATGCGCAACTCGCATGAAATGGGATGACTGGTCATTAAAAGGCCGCTGTGTTTGACCATTTGGAAAGATATGGGTCAGAAATGCTGAAATCAAAGAACATCTGTGGTATTAATAGCATTTCAGCAATATACTCAAAACTAATGTCACACATCCAGCACTCTGATGGCTGCCTTCGAAACCATCGCCTTAGAAAGTGGTTGTGTGACTGGAACTAGTGAAGTGATTTTCTGAATTTATTTATCTTGCCCTGCAACCGTCTATCGTCCATCCATCCATCATCCATCCATCTGTCCATCCATCCATCCGTTCATCCACCTGCCAGAACTGCTAGTAGACGGTCATTCGATACGTAAAAATCTGCTTTAGATTAACAAAAAACAAAGGTGTAAAACTCTTTATTACTCTCTTAACACATTAAGAAACTCAAAGGTAAGTAAAGAGAATCTAAAAACTTGCAAAGAACATGGTCCTGGAGGCAAATGGCTAATGTTGGAACAAATTATGGCCCAAGCGGTGTGTTGGCACATTTCCCTCCCGCCAAACACCCCCGCCTGTTTGTTTTTGCCTCCTAGGTATTGGTAGAAACCCATTTCCTTCTGCTGTAACAGATGTGGTTTAACAGTGGCATATTCAGGCAATACATTTCACCTCCAGGCCCTTTTGTTACAATATTAAAAGAAGACACCTGACTAATGTCCAATGCTACATTTACTACACTTGTGCACATAGCAGGAAATTCAGAGCAGAAAAAAACAGAATACAGGCCAGTTAGACACACTATAGGCATGCAATAGAACTTGTTTGAAAATGAAAGGGTGCAACCTGTACTTCTGATGCATCTTGGGAGTTAGAAGAACCATTGTGGACGGTATATTATACAGGAAAGCTACTTGTACCCTTAAATGAGGATCAACATGAACACCTGACGCGTCACACTTGTACAAAACTTGTACATCTGTGTTGCAATGAAGACCACAGACACTCTACAACAGATCGAATTCATTCCTGAATTATGTTTCAAGTCCTGCGAAAAAAATCTTATATGGCGCATGTAATAATAGCAAGACTTAGAGCACCCTGTCATTTCATGTCATTGACATCGAGAACCCAAGAATTTGGGAGATTAAAAATAAGTTAAATGATTTTGTTTTTATTTTACATATTCAGGCATTATGTACATACACATCTTGTGTTCTGCCACCCTGGTGTTGCTCTGGCCTGTGGTTTTGCACTTTTGAAACTCGTGAATCCCACTCTTTGTCACCTCCTGTCTGTAGGTTGCACTGTTGTCTTGGGGGAACGTTACCACATGCCACTGTACCACTGGGCAGTTGCATGTGGATGGCATGACAATAAAGCCCCCCGAAATTAGTACAATGTGTTTTTGTAGTTGGCTGTGCAGCTGAGGTAGAGAGTGGTGTAATAGTTATACGCATGTGCTTCTCTGAGGAAACCAGATGGCTTAAAAGGAACATGGACATTTTGGGGGAGACTTAAGTAGGGAAATTACGGTATTGGGCAGATGGGAGACGAGTGCTGCCTGTGAATTGCACGATGAATTATCTGTTTGGTTGTTTGTATAAAAGAAAACAAAAGTGTAAATAAAACTGTTCATCTTGACTCTGACTACTTTCAGGCAATACATTTTCAATATTTCAAAAAGATGAAAAGCACCCTATTCATTTTTTTAATCTGCATTTCTACCTTTCCTGGTACTAAACCCTGCCTTGTGCCAGTGCTTCCTGGAATTGGCTGCAGTCTCCCTGCAAACTCACACTGGATAAGAAGTTATGGAAAATGGCTGGATGGATGATAAAACAGTAAACAGTAAATACGTATAATCAAAGGCATAGTTAGATATTCTGGGTTCCCTGGCAAAATGTCATCTTGGGCCCCGGAGTAGGCTACCCCACAGTAGATTTTCCCAGTCAGGGGGTTCTTCTTAATAGATTTTGCCGGCCAGGCCCCCAAACTTCCATTTTGGGACCCCTATAAATCGTTTTCCCACATTATATCACAGCATCATAGCAGAAACGTTGTTCATTAGGCTGAGAGGCTAAAGCACGTTACAGCTGGAGCCAGGGCCGGGACGAAAGTGAGGATCACGTTTGCATTTCAGACAGCCCGCCTCGTACAAAGGTTATTAATTGTTATAGGTGGCAGATATAGTTATGTTCTTTCCTGGGCTGTCAAGATTCATCTGCCTTTCAGCCCCCCCACCCCCACCAAAAAAATCCCTCCTTTTGAGGCATGATCTGAACTGCTTTGCTAGAGAAGGGGCTGCTTATCTGCTCCTTACAGACGCTTTAACACCTCGCAAACTTCAGTGTGGAATAGTGACGCAATCAAGAGAATCTGCTCCCAATTGCCCATAAAATCGGAGCAGACAGGCAGGAGTCTGTCCTGAATGCTGAAAAAGACCCCCTACCCCCAATCACTTTTAATATCATTATTACCTCTGAAAAAGGAGCCTGGGAGAGGAGAGGCCTTTCGCTCACCAGCGCTAAAGGATTTCACGGGTGAGGAGGCGCCTAAAGTGATGCACCTGACAGGCTGCCCAAGGGTCTGCTTCTCACTCAAAGGCGAATCGGTTCTGGAACATTCTTGGGACACCTGCACTCGCTCACCCTACCTGATGCCTGAAAGAAAAGTGGAAAATCATACAACCGAGATGGCTCTGATAGCTGATTTGTCAGATGACTTTGTTTTGTGTTTGTTTAATTAGGCACACCTGGGCATGACTTGCTTCTATCATTTCGTTATTAGCAACAGCCACCTTCGAATAAACTTTATATTGTAATATCGAACAAGTCAGGCTACAACAAACAAGAAACAGTAGCACTTGATTAATTTGTCTTCTGATACGGTTGAGTTGTTATGGTGGGGGAGGCTGCGTGACTGGATCATTGGCGAGGTGCCCAAATGTGTAGTCAACTCAACTTTTGCATGACTGTGACCATCTGATGATAAATTCTGTTGACAACTTGTGCAGATATGCCTGTGAGTTCCCTCTGAAAGAGGCAGCTGAGGAGCGATAGCAGCACACTGGGCCTGAATGTTATATAAGGAGCGCACATCGTAGATAGATCAATGGCGCAAGGCAAAGAACGGGGCCTATCTAGCAGGAAGCTGTTAGTGCATCGTGAAATTGCTACACTCTAAGAATGTACAAAATTTTACCTACTTAGAGTGATATTTCCATTTTTTACATCATTTATTTATTTGGCAGATGCTTTTAGCCCCAGGAAGGTGCAGCTGAGACAGAGGTGGAAAGTTCAGGTCCAGAAGGTAGAAATCCAGACCAAGATTTTGTTTCAACCAGCCAGCTGAGTCCTCTGTGACTGTGACTCTTTATACTCAGCTGGTTGGTTGAAACAGAAGCTTGGTCTGGATTTGTACTTTCTGGTTGTGGACTTTCCACCTCTGAGTTGAGTAAGCAGGGTCATTCAGCCCCTGGAGCACCTGGGCAGCCTTGCCTTGGCCTAACAGTGAAATCGCTGTAATCGACCACAGACTCTGAGCTAGCACCCTATCCTACTGAACCCCACACCTCTCCGTTTCCCCTCACTAACCCCACACCGGGACAGGATGAGTCTGGATGTCAGGGTCACATTCGCGCACACTGTCGCACACTATGGGTGATACAGAAATGCCAGCCTCTTAAGCCATATGATTTTGAGACCCTGCACACCAGAGTACCAGACAGAACCCTGCACAAGCCCATCACCAACCATCACCAACTCCACGTTGTTAAATGTAATTGAAAAATCATTCACGTGGTAAGTGGCAGTTATACAATTTATTCTTACTTTACGCTTTTTATACATTTTAATAGTTCATATAAATAGGACTTTTATGGATTTATATAAACAATTTGCTTGTTTTCACTTCAGAATAGACCAGGAATGGCCAATCTTATCCGCAAAGGGCCGGTGTACATGTAGGTTTTTGGGATAACCTTTAGGTCAGCTGTTCAAACCCAGGTGTGAGGACTCCTCAGCCAATCAGTCCTCTAATTAGAGAGTTGCAGCAAAAACCCAGATATACAACGGCCCTTTCTGGATGAGATCGCCCACCCTGGAAATAAACGTCAGTTCATATGTTCTATTCTTGCGTTCTGTACCTGTTTTCTGTGCAGGGACCACTGTGCATGTGCTGAATATGTGAACATATTCAGACCAAGGTAAGAATAAGCACTACATTAAAACAGCAGTGGTACAAGAGGCTGAAATGCAGGACTTTCAAAGCTAATTAGCAGAAAGCCATCTCTTTGTGGCACCTGTTGGCCAAGGGTTGGCCGGCACACTAGGAGTAACGGGCGCATGGAAACAAAGTGCCGAGGCCTGGCAAATATCAGGAGGGCTCTCAATAAAGGCACATGACTAGGAAGCGCAAGATCCCACCTTTAGAAGCACACCTCCTCCCTGCCCCCATCAAATCAATTTCCTCTCACATGGCAGAGACGGGGGCCACATTTGCAGGTGTGCAAACGGGACACCAATCTGACCTCTGCTGCGGCGGAGAGGCGTGCAAACAGACGGAGCACCAATAACGTCATGTGTTCCTTGGGGAACAGAGCCAGGAAGAAGACCTGTCCATGCTATTGGTCGCTGTGCTTCAGAGTGTGCCGTGATTGGCTGATCACGTGTCTTTTATTAAGCAGAAACTTAACAAGGAAGCTGCCAGAAGAACTGCCAATATAAATCGATTTTTATGAAACAAATATTTATTGCAAAGTGTTTAGCTATTCAATCTTATCGCTATAAACAAGAATGCAAACAAGTGTATTTAGGTAAATGTAATAGGTAATCTTTTGTTGAAGAATTAATCATTTGGATGCGAAGCCTTTGAAATTTGTCATTTGTATCCTTCCTGTATAATTAGATACCTGAGAAACGTAAAGCCGGGCAGGAGACTGTAAATGCCAGACAATCGTCAGCTGCACGCCTAACACACCCCGCACTCCCCCACCACCGCACCCCCTGCTGGCCAATTGTCAGTGTGGTTGTGTGTATCGACTAGTACAGTGTGACCTCCCCCCCCCATTAAATTTCAGTCTTTAAAAGCCCATCGATAAGCCCAGGAGCCAAGTGTGGAGGGATGTGATTTGTGACGTGGGCTAGAGTCACGATGCCTTGTTTTGGAGGGGGGGTGGTGTCGGGGCATAGCAATAATGTTTCTGAATGAAAATATTCTGTTCACCTTGTTAAACTGCTATATTACAATGCATTATATTTACCACATTTTACACATTGGACTTATTTCGTGTCCATTTTCTTATGATTGTAGCTCGTTTAATTTTTTAAGGGAATTTTTAGATTTATTTTATAAATATAAATATCATGATATATTACTGTAGCAATATGAGGGGAGGGCCACAATGTGCTTCAAAATTACCAATTCATAGAAGTTCTATTTCTTAAAAACCATTGTGTTTGCTATGCTATTAAACATACTTATTTTTGAATTTCTGATTCTGCATAGGACTAAAGGTAATTGTCAGAATTTAGAAAGAAAAAAAAATCCATCCATCCACCTTATAACCACTTATCCTGGTCAGGGATGCAAGGATAAAAAAAAAAAAGAATTTTGCTAAAGACACAGCAATGACGAGGTCCATCAAAATGTAATGTTATGTCGAAATGAAGAGCAATAACCTTACGGCACTGACTGGTGGTCTCTCTCTCTCTCTCTGCTATTTCGCAGAGTATTCCAGGAGATGTGCTCACAGATTTTTTTTCTTCTCCTGAGTATGACAATTCCTATTAGAGATCTCTGAACGAAAGGGCAGATTGACCTATTCACTTCCTTACCTGACTGCAGTTTCTTTTTGCTGGGAAGGCAGCTGTAATGGCTAATACCCCTCTGACATCCCGGGTCAAGCGAATATATTTCTGTATGATTAATACTCTTGACACTCCTTCTCCAGGAGCTGGTGGAGATCTTTTTTTTTTTTTTTTGCTGTGCAAGCATCCAGCTTCACGCTGTATCCTGCTGGGAGATGTGCTTTGTCATGCTGGCCAGTTCCCAGATACGTAAGCAGAGCCGCTGTCTGGGATATGGGTAACGCAGGATGACACCCGATATTTCACCCACGCTAATTTACGGCTCAGGAAACCGGAGAGGAGACGCGCCGATCGATCCTCTAAGTTCGGGGGGCAGTGGGGGTGATGTTTAAATTTAATGAGTCAGTGACAGAAACTAGTTATATTTTTCTGTTGGAACCAATATGGGGGGCTCAGAGGGTAGCGGTGCACCTCATAAATCTAAGGTTGTTTGTTCTATTCCCACCTCTGCCTTTGTGTGTGGTGTTTTCATGTTCACATTAAATTACCCATAATACTTTAAACTGTAGTAGGTAGGTAAATTAAGCACTTCTATATATTCTATAAACACATTTTGTCACAAGAAATAACCGAGCCTGAAAGACCTGATTTCAGTCATAACGTAATTTTTATAAAATATGTGGTCCCCCTGGTGACATAGGAGAAAAACCATATATATTGCGTGACCACGAGATAATTAGGTGGTGGTCACGTCTTTCTTAAAATGTGAGAACAGCTTAAATTTCCGGGATGTTGTACGCTGGTCTTATGCAATTGTCGATAACACCTTTAGGACATTAACATGTGTCTTCTCACAATTATGTTATCAATTACAAAATGTATAATTTCTTTATAAAATTATTCTTACTTTTATCTACTCTCAAAGTTGTCCATGTGTTTCCAGGCATTTGGAAATCTCATGGCCACCACTTAATTATGTCGTGGCCACACGTTATAATTCGTGGCCACGCAATATATATTTTTTTCTCCTGTCACCAGAGAGGCTCCATAGTTTTGCCTTTGTACAGCAGTATTTTACTCCTCACTTTCCACTTTCCGCCCCTGCCTTGTGCCTGTAGCTTTTAGGACAGGCTCCAGGCCTCCCAAACCCTGCACAGGACAAGCAGAAAACGGATCGATGGATGCATCTTCGTGACCACTGCATTATAATTATTGGTACATTACTTTTTTTCATTTTATTGTTTTATTTCATTTTTATTGTTATTTTAATCGTATATATTTATTAATCTTTTTATACTATTTTTCTTGGGGTTACGTACTTCCATTTTAAGCAAAGGGTATCATAATTATATAATAAATAATAAATACATTCCTCAAGCCAGAGATTACAATCCTTAATCCGAGGTGTCATTTGAAATAATCTTAGTGGTTATTTCTGCTACCCAAATTCCTTGTATTGAAATACTTTTATCATCAATGGTAGTACTAATAAATCTCTATTTTAAAGATATTACTTTTTCATAAATAAACTGAATAATTGATCATAATTATGAGCTGCCACACTGAAAAAATCATGTACCAATTAAGATGAAAGGTGACTAAATCCTGACAGTCTCATCTGACCACCTTCTGACATATAGTAGGCCCTTAGTGCGGCAGTGGCACTTAAAATAATAGGAACTGGAGATCAGAGACATTTTTTAATAAAGCGGCGAGAGTGTGGAGCGCTCGGGCAAATTGGATTTGAGGATGAAGAGAATCAGAGAAGGTGGCAGTCCATGCCATGAATATGGAGGGTTACAAATGCGCTATCAATGTGCAATTAGGCGCCATTGTGGCCTTGCTGCTATACCGTTACCATAATTGTTTCACATATAATTGGAAACTCGCTTCTTGCGAGAATAAATGAAAACACAAAGCAATAAATATGCCGCCCGTGTGACAGTGAATGAAAATAAATTGGCCATGATTATAGCCATTGATAAACCACGTTGTGTGATTAGTAATCAGGTCAACTTTAATAGGCCTCTGTGAGGTTCACCTGATTGCCTTCCACTTCTTGAGGAATCTGATGGTTGCCTCATTTTCCAGGCAACCTTGGGGGTCTCAATCAATGGCAGAGACACTGATACACACTGTGTAATAATGACATCGGTCTGAAATTTGTCTCAGGTTTGGAGGAGCAACTAATTTGAAGGTGTTACTTTTACTTGTGTCCACCCTGAACATTAATGCCTCAGTCCTGCCTTTCCTTGTGCTAAATGAATAAAATCCTGTTACGGATTTATTCCACATTTGTGATAACAGAATTTGTTTAGCTACATAAAAATTCCAAGTCAGCATACATGCAGGGTTTAACTGGTGTTTACCACGTAAACGTCAACAAGTAGGTTTCATTTACACTTGTCTTTAAATTCTTTACCAGGTGCTTCTATTAAATAACACACATTTTCCTCCCAGGGCAATTTAAGGATAAGGGTCTTAGTCAGAGGCTGAAAGGGGAAATAATTCAGCAATCCGGAGGATTTGAACTGGTAGCCTTCTGATGGCAGCATTCCAACCCAGAGATCCCCAGTTGGGGAATCAATCCTAGTTGGGGAATCAATCCTCAGCCATGTAAATACCTGAATACTTGTATCTTGTGTGTCTGTCCTGCTTGTCATTGTTAATGCACTCATCATGGGGTAGGTAGGGGAGTAACGTAATTCACCCTGTGTCCTGCACATTTGGTGGAACTGACAATGAAGACTTTTGACTTGATCTTCCATGCACTGTCTGCCATGTGCCCACTCCAGCCACCACAGCGATAGATCCCGATAACAGATATTTCACATGCGGAGCACAGCATACAAACGTACAAAATAACCCTCTACCATGCGCTCAGTTTATTGCCTCCAGCAACAACACAGATATCTTTGAAATTATCCTTGTCAGATGAGTCCATCTGAAAGAAGACCGGCTTCCATCGATGCTGACTAGGAGACTGTCTTGTAGGACACTGTTTTGATACATGGAAAGACCCAGCTGTAAGGCGGGAAGGTCCATTGAGTACAGAGATGCTTGCTGGCTATGCTCTTTGTGTAGGGGCTGCTGGATGGAGTAGTTTTCTAAAATAAACATGTTGGATTCTCATCCTCGCCCCTTGGTTTGCCAAAAGAGTGACATTCCAGAAGGAACAAAAAAAAAATGTATATATTTTTTTTTTCTTTTTTTGGGGGGAGGGATGAAATGCTAATAAGAGGAATATCCAAAAATGAGGCTTAGAGTCAATATAGGGGAGGTGGCAGAGTACAAGTCCAGAAAAACTTCTGCGGAAATTACAGAACGGCTGTGTGAAGCACGGATGAAAGCGCGTGGATCACAACTTGAGCGGAGTGCAGCAGAATGTTGGTGAGCAGAAACCACTGACCTGATTGCTGGGAGGAGGTCATGTGATGCTGGAAGCTGAAGAAAGGATCAGAGGACACTGTCTCCTCATTCTCAGCAGGGTACCACCAGAACCACATTCCCCAGAGTGCTGGCCAAAAAGAAAAGGAAAGTTGTTGAGGATGCATTTAAACTAGAAATTACAGCTATTTTTAAGGTGGAAGAAGGCAAATGGTTTAGACAGCAATAGCTCAAATCAAAAGGATGCGGAAACAGAAAAGCAGCATGATGACCTTTTAGGTGTCTAATGGCAAACTTCACAGCTACCCAAAACAACAGGAGCTGCGTTATCCAAAGCCGCACGCACCTGTGTGCCGCAGAGTGCTCTTACCCACAGCCCTACCGTCTCCAATTCAGCCAATCTGGTTAAATAATACCCTGAAGTGTTTCTTTTTAATAGCAACCAGCTGTGCATCATTGAAAAGGATTGCTGTGTGGGACTGAAGATTAATCAGCACAACTAGCCTGTTTGTGAAATACTCATAAATAAATGAATGTTTCTCTTACATTTTTTTTTCTTTAGGATAAATTCAAATTTCTTTAGTATAAATACAATTTAAATATTTTTGTTTTGTTCTTAACTCTTAATGAGTTAAGTATGACACTTACTTAGGATGTTTTATGGAATTATAAGTTGGTGTAACTTACACAAAAGGGATCTTATTCAAAACTTCTTGAAGGAAAATGGGCCATGTAGTTAGACCTTAGACAGGCCATTGAAACCAACATATTTCTATATACAGTATAATCACCCAGGGTTTCTCCTGCCCTGATCCCTGACAAGTTCTTGACAATACTTTTAATTTCTCTAAAATCTGTATTTTTTGAATAAGACTCATGCTAAGCATTAAACAGGCTTTCTTTTATGTACTTTGATATTATCTGCCAATCACATGCTTCTCTCCTCTCTTTCTATCCAACATTCCGAAGACCAGTCCTCAACACTTATCTGAGAGACATCAGAGATCATGTGATCTTATCTACAAGTTGACTGATGATAAAATGGTAAGGAGTCATTATTAAAGGACAAACCAGACAACATTAAAGGCTAAACTAGTCACCGAAAAATGACTGAACCAGACATAATCAAAGAGTAAACCAACACCCTCAAAGTCTTCTCAGTCCACAGGTCAAATGACTACATGAAGAACATTGTAACCCCACAGCTATGTAATTATAAATAGAAATGTAATATACATTGCACCTTGTTATTTTATTTATAAATAATTTGTTGAGTTATATGTTACATACATCCATCCATCCATCCATCCATTTTTTGTAACCATTTGTCCTATTCAGGGTCATCTGGAACCTACCCCGGTGTCCCAGCGGTGCACGGCAAGAGAATGAGGGACGATCCACAGAGTGACTCATGACAAACAGAAGACTTTAATTAGCTCAAAAAGAAAGAACAGTGGGAAAACCAGGAAAGAGAGGAACCACAAGAGGCAAAACCCAAACAGGCAATACAAGAAACTAAGTAAATTAATCACAAAGAAAACCAACACTATTCAGGGAACAGGAGAAAAATTGGGAGACAGACATACAGTAAGAACTACAATGACTGAGGAACTTAACAAAGGCAGGCACTTAAATACACTTATAACAAGGAATAACAAGGGCAGATGAGGTCTATTAATGGATAAGGCAGGTAAAACACCAAGGGAAACTAAAACAAGGACAACTGAACATAATACAGGGAGCAACACAAGGGACTTTAACAAAAAAATTCATAAAACAAATGTTAAAGCAAGAGAACAATAAGAATTAAATAACAATTAGTTAAGGATGATCTCTGGACAGCCTCAAACCCTAGGGAGTAAGGAAACACATTAGGGATGGAGGGGCTACAAAACTGAGGGGGGAACAGGATGGCCAGTGACAACTGCTGGTCAAATGGGGACAAGGCACATGGGACCGGGTGAGATGGGTGCAAGACAGGGAATAACCCCAGATGAGGCTCCAACTCATCTCACGCGTGTTACGTTCAGCACAAAAATTCTGATCGACTATATCATATAGCACAAACTCAATTCTTTATTTTAGTTACCACTGGCCAGATTGCTAATGGTATATATTTTTCTTTCTGAAGTCATAAACATATATGGCCAGGGAATTAAAAGACTCACACCTGTACTTTCAGGAACTTGATAAAAAGTTCCAGGTTTAGTATAAAAAGTGTGCAGTAAGCATACTCTGTGTTCCTATTCCTAGGAATAACACTGTGCCTTCCTGATTCGTTCATGTAATTATCATATGAGATTAAGACAAGCGTGTTTGTGCCCTTGTTTATCATTGGGATATTGTAATTTATTTTGATTTGTTGGTGAGTTCCTTGTAGGGGAGTAGATTTATGTCTAGAGGAATTGTACATAAAAAATTGAACTGCAAATCCGAAATCACATTTGTAAATCTGTAACTTGACCCGTAGGCAGAGATTTTGCAAGTACATTTCTACTGACATTTACAGCAACAGACCCACACATTCAGTTTGCGCTGCACGTGTCGCACTCTAGGTTTACGGATTCTCATTTTACGAGAGTAGTTCAGACAGTTTGCAGCCACTAATGTACAATCAATTTGTAGACGTTTGTAGGTCGTACTAGAGTTCTCTTCCTTCATGTCTCCTTCCAGAATTTTCTATCCAGTTAGCAATTCCAGTCACAGCATTACCTGCTTCCTGAAGGATTCTGTGCTATGAAGATGGAGGCTCGTCAGACTGAAGACTTACCAGGATAGTTGGGATGGTTCTGTCTTACAACAGTCTTATCTGAATTTATGGTAATAAAACCCACATTACCAAACTCCTGGAGTCTTGTAGTAATGGAATGCTTGATGGCATGTTTTAGAATTTTGTTTTTCTTATTACCATTTATCGCTTTATCTTTTAAAATACAATGAATTTGAATCTTGTTAAATAATTTAAGCACTTAAAAGATATTCAGACAAAATACATTACATCTAACTTTAGGGAAAAAAACAAGTATTTCAGTGGTATTGTAGATAGATGGACATCATACACCAAAATATGCAAATGTTTTAGTCTGAATTTGAGTTGATTTAATGGTCGAATGATGTGACATTGCTGGTATCCATCAAAGGTGTCACTTCTTGGGGATATGCTGTAAAATATCTGTAACCTTGTACTGAATAGTCAGTTATGTATGTATGTATGTATGTATGTATGTATGGATGGATGTATGGATGGGTGGATGGATGATTTAACATCACTTCACACCTAAGAAAATAAATACAGAAGTTAGGATTAGATGTGAAACATGACACGAACAAACAGAAAAAAAATAAAAAATCCACCCATAAAACTTATCATAACAAGATTTAAAAAATACATACAATATATCTGTATCTCATAACCGAATGAAGGTGTTTTTTAGAGCAGGATCTTATGCACACATCCACTTCAACGGGAAATGTGTTATAATTGTTTGTACACATCAGACCTTCATTTCAATGCAAATACTCAGCTGAGAGGCAGAAAAACAAATTGGGTTCCCGTGTAACTAAATTTTGCTGGCTGTGAAGAAATGCCTCTTCTGTGAGTCAAGAGCTAATGATCCAAGTGTTGCCTAATCATATAACATGGATGCTAGGAATACATTTGAAATTTATACAGCTTTATTTTCAATTCCTGTTTTATTTTTATTACCACAATGGATCAGTTTTATATATATATGTGAAACCTGTATGGCCAAAATATTTCACAAATGTGTGCACAGCTGTTAAGTATTACATCTCCAGCATTGCTTTAAGAAGTAAAATAGTACATCTTGTTCTGGGAGCCAAGGCGAGCCTGATATACAATGCTACTAAATTAAAGTGCTAATAGATGCTTCCAGGGCGGAACCTAACTGTATCACTCCATAGAAGAAGAAATAATTATGAATTGAGAAATATAAATACATGTACCATATGCTACAGTAGCTGTACTGATTTTGAAATAACTATTAAAGTTCACCATTTGTGATTTACTTCATTAATACTGTGGCAGATCACCGACCAGCAGGCAGGATAAAGACTCTGCACACCAGGCTTTTATCAAACACAATGACTTCGCCATAAAAAAACAAACACAGAAAGAAGGCAGGATCTTATTAAGACCAGCAAACAGAAGCAAAATAAAATGAAATCGAAGGCCTTAGACCATACAGCTACATGGCAAACATGAATCCAATCCACTACACACACAAAGCCCTTCCCTCCAAGCTGCCCAAGATCTCCTCACTTGCAATCCACCAAGCTGACCATTTTAAAACCCTTGCAGAGTATTCAGCCCGACAAAAGCCAGCTGGGCACTGTGAATCACAGTTGGCCAGCAACAGCTGAATTTGCTTGACAACTAAGATATATTTTTTTTTTTATAGTTTCCAACTGCAATTGTATTTTTGTACTTTGATTGGCAGTATTTTCTGACACTAAGACTGTATGGTGGCACGGTGTGTCATGCTGCTACATTGTACCAGTGAGGTCGGGGCTTTGACTCCCACCTTTGTTATCTGTATGTGAAGCTTGTAGGTTCTCTCTGGTTGCACTGATATATTTCTACATTCAGAAGGCAGGTATCCAGGCTAACCCACTGGGTGTAGGTGCCCTGTTATCCTTAAGTCACCCACTGGGTGTAGGTGCCCTGTTATCCTTAAGTCACCCACTGGGTGTAGGTGCCCTGTTATCCTTAAGTCACCCACTGGGTGTAGGTGCCCTGTTATCCTTAAGTCACCCACTGGGTGTAGGTGCCCTGTTATCCTTAAGTCACCCACTGGGTGTAGGTGCCCTGTTATCCCTAAGTCACCCACTGGCTGTAGGTGCCCTGTTATCCCTAAGTCACCCACTGGGTGTAGGTGCCCTGTTATCCTTAAGTCACCCACTGGCTGCAGGTGCCCTGTTATCCCTAAGTCACAAATTGGGTGTAGGTGCCCTGTTATCCCTAAGTCACAAATTGGGCGTAGGTGCCCTGTTATCCCTAAGTCACGCATTGGGTGTAAGTGCCCTGTTATCCCTAAGTCACAAATTGGGTGTAGGTGCCCTGTTATCCCTAAGTCACGCATTGGGTGTAGGTGCCCTGTTATCCCTAAGTCACAAATTGGGTGTAGGTGCCCTGTTATCCCTAAGTCACCCACTAGGTGTAGGTGCCCTGTTATCCCTAAGTCACAAATTGGGTGTAGGTGCCCTGTTATCCCTAAGTCACAAATTGGGTGTAGGTGCCCTGTTATCCTTAGTCACGCATTGGGTGTAGGTGCCCTGTTATCCTTAGTCACGCATGGGGTGTAGGTGCCCTGGCATAGATGTATATGCCACCTAGGGTGTTCCCCCAGCCCTGTGTTGCCTGGGAAAGGCTACACCCCACTCCCTGATCAGGAAAAGCAGATGGATGCATGAAAACATGCATTGCCTTTTTAGAATTGGTCAGGAATTAATTAACATTTTTCCCCCCACTGTGGGCATTTTTTGATACCTTCCAGAAGAAAACAATCTATAAATTACTGTACAGCACTTTGTGAGAACTTTCTTGTAGAAATGCACTTTACTGATTTGATTGACTGATTAACTGGGTTACCTCTAAGGCACAGGGTTGGTTATCTGTCACCATGGAAACATAAGCAATCATCCAAACACAGTCCTGTGTCATAAATCTCTTGTCAACACAAAGCAGTTGGAAAATATATATATATATATATATATATATATATATATATACACACATACACACACACACACACACACACACACATATGGGATGTTGAGGACTTGGATATACAGTAAAAGTGATTCTGTAGTTACCTCCCGCAGGTAGACTTGCTGGATATAGTCCTACATTCTACACTCATGACAATAATGTGGCAATGGCTGAGGTGAGAATCACACCCTGCTTTCTCTCAGGTATATTTTCCCGGCATTGCCAATTACCGGTCTGTCATTGATATGCTTAAGAATAACATTGTTAACATATGAGACCAAGGTCTTCATTTTCAGCAAAGCTCTCCTCAGTGAGTCAACACTTAGTCTGAATATAATATACATCAAATAAAGTAAAATGTACTGCAACATTTGCATGAATCCGATCATGGCGTAATGATTTTTGCAATATTGTGCAGTGTGCACATTGTGTTTTTTTGAGTTTTCTTGAACATTATAGCGTGTTCTAAAAAGTATTTTGGCTTAAAAAGGCCGTGAACGTAACTTTTTGTGAAATTTCTGTATTAAATATAGTGTAAACATCGTCTTGCATGGCCAAAAATATAAAAATAATTAAAAGATATTTTCTCTATCTAGAGCTAGAATAAGCTATTGATACATTTTGCCACTTTTTGGGGATTTTTTCCAGTGTTCTTCCCTTTAATGATATGGCCTGTAAACGGGCCCGACAATAAACAGCCGCGAACCTTCTGTGCGTTTTGCGGGCAGTTTCAAGAAAAGGTGGCATGGCGTCTTAGACTCGTGCCATGGAATATTTTTCTCATAATTGGAGATGGTCTTCATCACAAGGTTGGAATGACAACAATGCTGAAGGATAAGAGCGATGCAATCTGAATTCCAGCCCATGACAGAAAACAGCCATAGACTCCCCTCCACATTGCATGCTGCTGATAAGGGAGATGAACCAGTCTGGCCTGAAATGCCCATCATTCGCTAGTCATATCCTTTTCCCCCACAAACTCCCTACAGCTTGTAATCCTGTACAAACAATCACTGGATTCATCTCAGGGCTGACATTGATTCATTGACTTCTCACATATTTGAGGAGATCTCAGGAAGTTTGAGAAATTACTTAGCAATATTGAGCAATACCTTGGACAGAAAAAATAAAACTATATTTCTGATTTAAGAGTTAATGGTTAAGGGGTTTAGGCCACATGTACTTTGTTCTGATAGCTTGTGTTTCAAAAGTGCATAATTTTCTAAAAGTACCATGTAATTATGTAAATATGCCTCTTTTACTCCAGTTGCAGTTTGACATTTTTCCTGGATAAGAGATATTGTGAATGGTTACTTAATTACAATAATCACTTTCTTAGAGGTGTAATTTAAGTATTACAGAAATATTCCATGAAAAAGGTATTTTAACTGATGTGTTTTGTAAATACCACACATAGGTGTTGTATCAGTAATCTATTGATTACATATTTAATTATTGTTATTGCTAAATATATACCATATTCAGTATGACATAAAGTTATCTTGAAGGTAGTACATAAATCACATAAGCTTCTATTTTAAGACACAACAAATGTAATTAATGTAATCTCGGAGTTGAAATTAATAGATTTAACTCTAGGCATTTCTTCTTTGTGGTGAGTTAATTAACTTATTAGGCAACACAAGCTGCCTAAAGCACCATCTTCTTAGACGACGCGAAAAGCACAATTATTTCCCTTTGTCTCAGACAGTGCGTTACGCTCTTTGTACTCCTTGTTTGGAGGGGGTGTCTTGAATCTTGCTGGGGGGGTTGCCTAGGGCTCCACATGGGCTTCAAAAATACTGAAGGATCACTGATGAGTATCAGCCAGGCCGTAGGAACCACAGGGACGTAACCCCACCCCACCCCTCCCAAGACTTATTTGTTTTGGGGAAGTTACTCACAAAATGAATCCATTACACAGAGAGGTAGAAAGTTTAGGTCCAGGAAGTACAAATCCAGACCTAGTTTTTGTTTCAACCAACCAGTGGATTATAAAGAATCACAGTCACAAAGTACTCAACTGGTTGACTGAAACAAAAGTTAGGTCTGGATTTATACTTTATGGCTCTGAGCTTTCCGCCTCTGTCTGTAACACATTCATTTTGTGAGTAACTTCCCCAACACTGATGGTGGAACATTCCTCCCATCATCCCCTGGCCAGCAGGCTCCCTTTCAACCTGTTTTTTTCTAATAACACCTCAACTAACTTATCCAACCACTCACTTTCTTCCTGTCTTCATTAGTTACCCCTGTGTTTTGGCAACACAGGATACTGATTCTGCTATTGTCTAGTACAAAGATGTTTCCTATTTTGTTTTACTTTTGTCTACCTTTTTCACAGGTAACAGTGCTTTGCACCATTACTAGCTTGTCACTCTGCTTTGCAGCAGTATTAACTTGTCACTCTGCTTTGCAGCAGTACTAACTTGTCACTCTGCTTTACAGCAGTATTAACTTGTCACTCTGCCTGGCAGCAGTACTAACTTGTCACTCTGATTTACAGCAGTACTAACTTGTCACTCTGCCTGGCAGCAGTACTAACTTGTCACTCTGCTTTACAGCAGTACTAACTTGTCACTCTGCCTGGCAGCAGTACTACCTTGTCACTCTGCTTTGCAGCAGTATTAACTTGTCACTCTGCTTTGCAGCAGTACTAACTTGTCACTCTGCTTTACAGCAGTACTAACTTGTCACTCTGCCTGGCAGCAGTACTAACTTGTCACTCTGCTTTACAGCAGTACTAACTTGTCACTCTGCCTTGCAGCAGTACTAAGTTGTCACTCTGCTTGGCAGCAGTACTAACTTGTCACTGTGCCTGGCAGCAGTACTAACTTGTCACTCTGCTTTACAGCAGTACTAACTTGTCACTCTGCCTGGCTGCAGAACTAACTTGTCACTCTGCTTTGCAGCAGTACTACCTTGTCACTCTGCTTTGCAGCAGTAATAACTTGTCACTCTGCTTTGCAGCAGTACTATCTTTTCACTCTGCTTTGCAGCAGTACTAACTTGTCACTCTGCTTTGCAGCAGTACTACCTTTTCACTCTGCTTTGCAGCAGTACTAACTTGTCACTCTGCTTTGCAGCACTACTAACTTGTCACTCTGCCTGGCAGCAGTACTAACTTGTCACTCTGTTTTGCAGCAGTACTACCTTGTCACTCTGCTTTGCAGCAGTACTAACTTGTCACTCTGCTTTGCAGCAGTACTACCTTGTCACTCTGCTTTGCAGCAGTACTACCTTGTCACTCTGCTTTGCAGCAGTACTAACTTGTCACTCTGCCCGGCAGCAGTACTAACTTGTCACTGTGCCCGGCAGCAGTACTAACTTGTCACTGTGCCTTGCAGCAGTACTAAGGTGTCACTCTGCTTTGCAGCAGTACTAACTTGTCACTGCTTTACAGCAGTACTAACTTGTCACTCTGACTGGCAGCAGTACTAACTTGTCACTCTGCTTTGCAGCAGTACTAACTTGTCACTCTGCCTGGCAGCAGTACTACCTTGTCACTCTGCAGCAGTACTACCTTGTCACTCTGCTTTGCAGCAGTACTAACTTGTCACTCTGCTTTGCAGCAGTACTAACTTGTCACTCTGCCTGGCAGCAGTACTAACTTGTCACTCTGTTTTGCAGCAGTATTAACCTGTCACTCTGCTTTTCAGCAGTACTAACTTGTCACTCTGCCTGGCAGCAGTACTAACTTGTCACTCTGTTTTGCAGCAGTATTAACTTGTCACTCTGCATTGCAGCAGTACTAACTCGTCACTCTGCTTTACAGCAGTACTAACTCATCACTCTGCTTTGCAGCAGTACTAACTTGTCACTCTGCCTGGCCGCAGTACTAACTCGTCACTCTGCTTTGCAGCAGTACTAACTTGTCACTGCTTTACAGCAGTACTAACTTGTCACTGCTTTACAGCAGTACTAACTTGTCACTCTGACTGGCAGCAGTACTAACTTGTCACTCTGCTTTGCAGCAGTACTAACTTGTCACTCTGCCTGGCAGCAGTACTACCTTGTCACTCTGCAGCAGTACTACCTTGTCACTCTGCTTTGCAGCAGTACTAACTTGTCACTCTGCTTTGCAGCAGTACTAACTTGTCACTCTGCCTGGCAGCAGTACTACCTTGTCAATCTGCAGCAGTACTACCTTGTCACTCTGCTTTGCAGCAGTACTAACTTGTCACTCTGCCTGGCAGCAGTACTAACTTGTCACTCTGCTTTGCAGCAGTACTAACTTATCACTCTGCCCGGCAGCAGTACTAACTTATCACTCTGTTTTGCAGCAGTATTAACCTGTCACTCTGCTTTTCAGCAGTACTAACTTGTCACTCTGTTTTGCAGCAGTATTAACTTGTCACTCTGCATTGCAGCAGTACTAACTCGTCACTCTGCTTTACAGCAGTACTAACTCATCACTCTGCTTTGCAGCAGTACTAACTTGTCACTCTGCCTGGCCGCAGTACTAACTCGTCACTCTGCTTTGCAGCAGTACTAACTTGTCACTGCTTTACAGCAGTACTAACTTGTCACTGCTTTACAGCAGTACTAACTTGTCACTCCGACTGGCAGCAGTACTAACTTGTCACTCTGCTTTGCAGCAGTACTAACTTGTCACTCTGCCTGGCAGCAGTACTACCTTGTCACTCTGCAGCAGTACTACCTTGTCACTCTGCTTTGCAGCAGTACTAACTTGTCACTCTGCTTTGCAGCAGTACTAACTTGTCACTCTGCCTGGCAGCAGTACTACCTTGTCAATCTGCCTGGCAGCAGTACTACCTTGTCAATCTGCAGCAGTACTACCTTGTCACTCTGCTTTGCAGCAGTACTAACTTGTCACTGCTTTGCAGCAGTACTACCTTGTCACTCTGCTTTGCAGCAGTACTACCTTGTCACTCTGCTTTGCAGCAGTACTAACTTGTCACTCTGCCTGGCAGCAGTACTAACTTGACACTCTGCTTTGCAGCAGTACTAACTTATCACTCTGCCCGGCAGCAGTACTAACTTGTCACTCTGCCCGGCAGTAGTACTAACTTGTCCCTGTGCCCGGCAGCAGTACTAACTTGTCACTGTGCCTTGCAGCAGTACTAAGGTGTCACTCTGCTTTGCAGCAGTACTAACTTGTCACTCTGCCTGGCAGCAGTACTACCTTGTCACTCTGCAGCAGTACTACCTTGTCACTCTGCTTTGCAGCAGTACTACCTTGTCACTCTGCTTTGCAGCAGTACTAACTTGTCACTCTGCCTGCCAGCAGTACTACCTTGTCACTCTGCTTTGCAGCAGTACTAACTTGCCACTCTGCCTGGCAGCAGTACTAACTTGTCACTCTGCTTTGCAGCAGTACTAACTTGTCACTCTGCCCGGCAGCAGTACTAACTTGTCACTCTGCCTGGCAGCAGTACTACCTTGTCACTCTGCTTTGCAGCAGTATTAACTTGCCACTCTGCCTGGCAGCAGTACTAACTTGCCACTCTGCCTGGCAGCAGTACTAACTTGTGACTCTGCTTTGCAGCAGTACTAACTTGCCACTCTGCCTGGCAGCAATACTAACTTGTCACTCTGCTTTGCAGCAGTACTACCTTGTCACTCTGCTTTGCAGCAGTACTAACTTGTCACTCTGCCTGGCAGCAGTACTACCTTGTCACTCTGCCTGGCAGCAGTACTACCTTGTCACTCTGCTTTGCAGCAGTACTAACTTGCCACTCTGCCTGGCAGCAGTCCTAACTTGTGACTCTGCTTTGCAGCAGTACTACCTTGTCACTCTGCTTTGCAGCAGTACTAACTTGTCACTCTGCTTTGCAGCAGTACTAACTTGTCACTCTGCTTTACAGCAGTACTTACTTGTCACTGCTTTACAGCAGTACTAACTTGTCACTGCCTGGCAGCAGTACTAACTTGTCACTCTGCCTGGCAGCAGTACTACCTTGTCACTCTGCAGCAGTACTACCTTGTCACTCTGCTTTGCAGCAGTACTAACTTGCCACTCTGCCTGGCAGCAGTACTAACTTGTGACTCTGCTTTGCAGCAGTACTAACTTGTCACTCTGCCTGGCAGCAGTACTAACTTGTCACTCTGCTTTACAGCAGTACTTACTTGTCACTCTGCTTTGCAGCAGTACTAACTTGTCACTCTGCCTGGCAGCAGTACTAACTTGTCACTCTGTTTTGCAGCAGTATTAACCTGTCACTCTGCTTTTCAGCAGTACTAACTTGTCACTCTGCCTGGCAGCAGTACTAACTTGTCACTCTGTTTTGCAGCAGTATTAACTTGTCACTCTGCATTGCAGCAGTACTAACTCATCACTCTGCTTTACAGCAGTACTAACTCATCACTCTGCTTTGCAGCAGTACTAACTTGTCACTCTGCCTGGCCGCAGTACTAACTCGTCACTCTGCTTTGCAGCAGTACTAACTTGTCACTGCTTTACAGCAGTACTAACTTGTCACTGCTTTACAGCAGTACTTACTTGTCACTCTGACTGGCAGCAGTACTAACTTGTCACTCTGCTTTGCAGCAGTACTAACTTGTCACTCTGCCTGGCAGCAGTACTACCTTGTCACTCTGCAGCAGTACTACCTTGTCACTCTGCTTTGCAGCAGTACTAACTTGTCACTCTGCTTTGCAGCAGTACTAACTTGTCACTCTGCCTGGCAGCAGTACTACCTTGTCACTCTGCAGCAGTACTACCTTGTCACTCTGCTTTGCAGCAGTACTAACTTGTCACTCTGCTTTGCAGCAGTACTACCTTGTCACTCTGCTTTGCAGCAGTACTACCTTGTCACTCTGCTTTGCAGCAGTACTAACTTGTCACTCTGCCTGGCAGCAGTACTAACTTGTCACTCTGCTTTGCAGCAGTACTAACTTATCACTCTGCCCGGCAGCAGTACTAACTTGTTACTCTGCTTTGCAGCAGTACTAACTTGTCACTCTGCCCGGCAGCAGTACTAACTTGTCACTGTGCCCGGCAGCAGTACTAACTTGTCACTGTGCCTTGCAGCAGTACTAAGGTGTCACTCTGCTTTGCAGCAGTACTAACTTGTCACTCTGCCTGGCAGCAGTACTACCTTGTCACTCTGCAGCAGTACTACCTTGTCACTCTGCTTTGCAGCAGTACTACCTTGTCACTCTGCTTTGCAGCAGTACTAACTTGTCACTCTGCCTGCCAGCAGTACTACCTTGTCACTCTGCTTTGCAGCAGTACTAACTTGCCACTCTGCCTGGCAGCAGTACTAACTTGTCACTCTGCTTTGCAGCAGTACTAACTTGTCACTCTGCCCGGCAGCAGTACTAACTTGTCACTCTGCCTGGCAGCAGTACTACCTTGTCACTCTGCTTTGCAGCAGTATTAACTTGCCACTCTGCCTGGCAGCAGTACTAACTTGTGACTCTGCTTTGCAGCAGTACTAACTTGCCACTCTGCCTGGCAGCAGTACTAACTTGCCACTCTGCCTGGCAGCAGTACTAACTTGTGACTCTGCTTTGCAGCAGTACTAACTTGCCACTCTGCCTGGCAGCAGTACTAACTTGTCACTCTGCTTTGCAGCAGTACTACCTTGTCACTCTGCTTTGCAGCAGTACTAACTTGTCACTCTGCCTGGCAGCAGTACTACCTTGTCACTCTGCCTGGCAGCAGTACTACCTTGTCACTCTGCTTTGCAGCAGTACTACCTTGTCACTCTGCTTTGCAGCAGTACTAACTTGCCACTCTGCCTGGCAGCAGTCCTAACTTGTGACTCTGCTTTGCAGCAGTACTACCTTGTCACTCTGCTTTGCAGCAGTACTAACTTGTCACTCTGCTTTGCAGCAGTACTAACTTGTCACTCTGCTTTACAGCAGTACTTACTTGTCACTGCTTTACAGCAGTACTAACTTGTCACTGCCTGGCAGCAGTACTAACTTGTCACTCTGCCTGGCAGCAGTACTACCTTGTCACTCTGCAGCAGTACTACCTTGTCACTCTGCTTTGCAGCAGTACTAACTTGCCACTCTGCCTGGCAGCAGTACTAACTTGTGACTCTGCTTTGCAGCAGTACTAACTTGTCACTCTGCCTGGCAGCAGTACTAACTTGTCACTCTGCTTTACAGCAGTACTTACTTGTCACTCTGCTTTACAGCAGTACTAACTTGTCACTGCCTGGCAGCAGTACTAACTTGTCACTGTACCTGGCAGCAGTACTAGCTTGTCACTCTGCTTTACAGCAGTACTAACTTGTCACTCTGCCTGGCAGCAGTACTAACTTGTGACTCTGCTTTGCAGCAGTACTACCTTGTCACTCTGCTTTGCAGCAGTACTAACTTGTCACTCTGCTTTGCAGCAGTATTAACTTGTCACTCTGCTTTGCAGCAGTACTAACTTGTCACTCTGCTTTGCAGCAGTACTAACTTGCCACTCTGCCTGGCAGCAGTACTAACTTGTCACTCTGCTTTACAGCAGTACTTACTTGTCACTCTGCTTTACAGCAGTACTAACTTGTCACTGCCTGGCAGCAGTACTAACTTGTCACTCTGCTTTGCAGCAGTACTAACTTGTCACTCTGCTTTGCAGCAGTACTAACTTGTCACTCTGCCTGGCAGCAGTACTAACTTGACACTGTGCCTGGCAGCAGTACTAACTTGTCACTCTGCTTTGCAGCAGTAATAACTTGTCACTCTGCTTTGCAGCAGTACTAACTTCTCACTCTGCCTGGCAGCAGTTGGGTCCTTGATGATTATATTTCCTAATAATGTATTACATGCTTCATTTGTACGTCAATTTGGTCAAACATGTCTGCTAAATCAATCAATGTAAATCTAAATACATTTAAATGCAAAATTATTTTCCAGTCAAGCTCTAATGTAGTGTATAAAAGTGAATCGCAATTTCCTTGTCATTCTCACCATCTGTCCGTTGAATTTATAAGATCAACATCTCAAATGCTGCCTTTTCATTTATTTCCGCTTTTGAAATGCAACAAGCCTTTGAATTAAAATCTCTCAAAATAAAGTTGAGTTATTGACTTTATTGATAAGAATCACTCATTTCCCTTCAGAACATTCATTTTAATCCTGTCTTTTTACTTCATACTACTACTATAGCGAATATGAGGGGTACTTTTAAGTATTTGTGACTGAAAAGGGTTAGGAATTTTTATTTACATGAGATTATATGCGCGTGTATAATATGGTGTTGAATTTGGTGTTATTTTGTTAGGAATAGTAAAGGTAGTTATTGGGTTTGATTAAATATTCTGTTTTTGAATTAAAATATTTTTCATAAGAAATAATTATCAAAATTTAAGTAAATTAAGTAAACTGTGAGTTTTCTGAATATTCACCTTCAGGCCTATTTTCTCTATATCATACTTCAAGACACAATAATTAAGGCACCTTGGAGTCATTATTTTCACAAGGCAGTCAAAGAAGTTAAATTTAATTAGTATCCTTTTTTGAAATGTCATTTCATTTGAAAGAGGGACTTAATTAACCCCAAAAAGGTGGTTTTGCACGGGTCACATTAACTTTTCCCACCTATTTCACACAGCGGCGAAAGTCCGGCCTCCTGATTACCAGCCTAGTCGGATCTGACAGCACCATTACCAAAGTGCTTCAGTTTGATGGCTCCCAAAAAGGCCTCTCAGAAATCTGATCAGCTGCTATGCTCGGGAGTTTTTAATGAACAACGTTACAAATAGGAAGATAGGCTGGCTGGCACAGCGAAGTAAGGACACTGTTTGGGGAAAGCATGATTGTAATTGCCACTCTGAATTTTCATTTTTCTTTATTCTTCCAGAATAGGCTACAACTATGGACGGCAGCTACAGACTAAAGCTGTTTAGCGTTGCTTCTCAGCCTGCAATGGGCATTAATATTCATCCAAAATCTGTTATCGACAAAAGCGCAAGTTGTGATTTTTTACTCCTCGGAGGAAAGTAATCATTTGTTCTTGCTTTAACTTTCAAGCTTTGTCAATTGCGGATTTCAAATGGCGGCCAGCGCTGCCACTTCGGGAAATAATCACATTGATTTGGGTGGAGAATATTTTCTATAACATTATGTAATTCAGATAAGACAAGTATTTGCGGGAGAAAAGGCTGCATTTAATGATTCACCAGCAGGAATGCAGCCCTGCCTTATGATTTATCAGCTTTCTGATTCACTAACCAAACCATTTATGAGCGTCTCACTTATTTCATTTCAAGAAGAATCTTACCTTGAAAAACAGATCAAAATTTATTATTGCTGGCAGTTTAAAATCATGTGAAAAATCCATAAATGAAAATCAACAAACCATCCATAATGATGGGAAAACATTTTATGGGCTATTTGCCTATAATGTAGAATCTCTCACCTTATTCATTTAGTTTTATCACTAATAAGTTGAATCTAACCCAAGCCCATGATCACCTGGTTTAAATTTAGTACTTCAAAATATATATTATTTAAATCCTATCTAGTCAAGTTTTGGGTTTGTTTTTATAAGATATAAATTAGATTATGGCACTGTACAAGGGCATAGGGCTGGGGGGGGGCTGGGGAATCATGTACCCCTCCACTATTTAATTTGGCGTCGTTCTTCCCTGCAGTAAACGGGCCTTTGCATTTAAATGATAAAGTTTCCCCCTCCAAATGAAAATCTCTCCTGCTCCATTGGCACTGTGTGCCTGCTTACAGTCATTTATTATAGCACAGCTGTTTTATATCTATTGTTTCACTTTCAGTTTCATTATTGCCAGCATATTGCACTATCAGCAGCCACCTAGCAACAGGGCACCTGCTATGGCCACCTGAGCCCAGCAGATCAAATGCAGAATTTCTACTACGATAGCACAGAATGCTAATACATCATTAGAGTAATCCTTATGTATTGATCCAGTTCTCCTGACTAGGATAAAGTGATCAGAAGATGGGTGGTTGGTTGGTTGGTTGGATGGATGGATGGATGGATGGATGGATGGATGGATGGATGGAGGAGGCTCCCTTTTCAGCCTCCTCTCCTCAGGGAAAAGGTACCAGAGCCTCCGGGCTCCACAAGACTGTCCAACAGCTTCATCCACCCCAAGCTGTCAGCATGCTGAACTCTGTCCACTAACCCCCCCCCCCCCTTGCCCCCTGTCCCTGGACCGTAACAAGAGAGTCACAACCTCCCAAGTACCCCCCTGTACCCACTACCATATAAAGACTCAATATCACATCTGCTGCTAACTGTCTTTTTTAAAGCTGCCCCAAAATGCACCTCCTCACTGTCACTGGTCACTGGTTACTGGTCACTGGTTACCGGTTACTGGTTACTGGTCTGTTTCTGCACTACCGACTTTTACATATTGTACATATCTTATTTCTTATATGTTTATACTTTTATATTTTTATATTTTATATTGCACTACGAAGAGGAGAGAGAAACAACATTTCAATTCTCTGTATGTTCTGGACATATAGTGAATTGACAATAAAAGGCTATTTGATTGATTTGATTTGATTGATTTGATGGATGGATGGATGGATGGATGGATGGATGGATGGAAATACATCCTTGGATTTTAGGGTCTGGCCAATCTCCAGATTAGTTTGCACTTTATTTCATTGACACTCAATTTAAGTATATGCTTTATTAATAACCAACTTACTAAACTAATAGAAGAGCATTACTGTGGAGAGTGCTTAAGGAGTGAATGATTGATGAAACCTTTTTCTCCTGTGTGTTTACTGGGGCAAACCAGGTCAATCTTGTGTGAGGTACCTTTTTCCCTATTCTTTAAAAAATCAAATAATAATTATACAGCCAGTAGTTTGCGCTATGTCTCTGCTGGGGAAAATTTCATTTGCATACAACAAATTACTTAATGTTTAATTCATGTGCAATTATGTAAATCTTATTAAATTTACCAAAAATTATTAATACAAATTAAATATGTCTTATTGAAAATTTAATTATTTACAAGTGCAAAGATAACAGTAGTTTAAGAGAATATAGACCACAGAAATGTATACCTTTAGAATGGGTCAAAGTTTTGACATTCAAAGTGAACACACAAAGCTTAATAAGAGATCATAAACATATACAGTGAGTAGCATTTGCTGAATTACACCCTGAGAGTAAAATGAATAAATAAATAAATAAATAAGACTCATCTCCTTTTCATTTATACACGGTTGCCCACCACAGTCAAGTAAAAGTGAAATTCAGAAAAAATATGACAATTAATTAAAATCACAACAGCCAAATAACTCACTTGGAAAAATGCACATGCATTCCCACATGCATCTGCAAACTTACTCAGGTGAAACTAATCACTGAACAGGTTAACTGATGCCCACCTGTGATTTTTTTTGTACCAACATTTATTCGTTTTGGAGAAAATCAGCCGTTGGTAGATGGTGCCACAATTTCAAGCAAAAAAAACACTATGAGTTGGAAAAAATACATCCAAACAGCTTTGACAGGAAGTTTTAGGAGGAGGGTGTAAGAATATCACAGATGCCTGAACAATCCCTTTTGGCACCGTAAATATCTTCATCACAAAATGGAGGTGTTACGACACCACCCAGACCTTGCCTATATCAGGCTGTCCCTCCAAACTGATATCAAGAGGCCAGTGACAACTAGATGTTTATTGTAAGGTCGGTCCATTGGGTGAATGTTTCAGCAATATTACAGGTGCTCCGCAAGTCTGAAATGTATGGGAGGGTGGCTACTGAGACACTACTGAAATAAGGAAAGGCTACTAAAACACTACTGAAATAAAGAAAGGCTACTGAAATAAAGAAAGGCTACTAAAACACTACTGAAATAAAGAAAGGCTACTGAAATAAAGAAAGGCTACTGAGACACTACTGAAATAAAGAAAGGCTACTGAAATAAAGAAAGGCTACTAAAACACTACTGAAATAAAGAAAGGCTACTGAAATAAAGAAAGGCTACTAAAACACTACTGAAATAAAGAAAGGCTACTGAAATAAAGAAAGGCTACTAAAACACTACTGAAATAAAGAAAGGCTACTGAAATAAAGAAAGGCTACTGAAATAAAGAAAGGCTACTGAGACACTACTGAAATAAAGAAAGGCTACTGAAATAAAGAAAGGCTACTAAAACACTACTGAAATAAAGAAAGGCTACTAAAACACTACTGAAATAAAGAAAGGCTACTGAAATAAAGAAAGGCTACTAAAACACTACTGAAATAAAGAAAGGCTACTGAAATAAAGAAAGGCTACTAAAACACTACTGAAATAAAGAAAGGCTACTGAAATAAAGAAAGGCTACTAAAACACTACTGAAATAAAGAAAGGCTACTGAAATAAAGAAAGGCTACTGAAATAAAGAAAGGCTACTAAAACACTACTGAAATAAAGAAAGGCTACTGAAATAAAGAAAGGCTACTAAAACACTACTGAAATAAAGAAAGGCTACTGAAATAAAGAAAGGCTACTAAAACACTACTGAAATAAAGAAAGGCTACTGAAATCAAGGCTACATCAAGTCTTGTTTAGAATGTATCTTGCCGATTAAACAACCAGTTCAAAGTGCAACACAGAAAAATTTACCTTTAGGGCCACAATAGCATGTTTATATAAAGCCCAACAGATCTTACAACGCAAAGAAGCCCCTCCTACAATTAAGCACAGCTGTAGCAGCCTTCCACTATGTTGGTGTTTCTCTTCAGCAGGGACTGTGGCTCCCGTCAGGATTGAAGGGAAGACGGATGGTGCAAAAAATACTGACAGATTCTCAAGGGACACCTGCTACCTTGAGCTAGGAAACTGAAGATGGGAATACGCTTCACCCGTCAATGTGACAATCACATGAAGCGCAACGCTAAAGCAACTGTGGAGTGGCTGAAGGACACGGGGTGTTCTAGTCAGTGCCCTGACCTCAGTCCGATTGACTTGAAGAGGACAGTCAATCCACTGTAGTCAAGCAGTTTGACTGAGCAGGAACAATTCTGTGAAGATGAACGGGCAAATATTTTTCCCTTTAGATGTGCAATGCTAGTGTAGATGCAGCCAATCGAGTGCAAGGCTGCAATTCAAGCAAAAATTGTTTCCACAAAGTATTGAATCTGTGGGGGTGTTGCTTATACAAAACATTTATTTTTTTATATTTTATTTTTCTTTCAGAAACGTCCCTTTTTTCACTTAAACATCGTGAGATGTGAAAAATGTATTTGCTCTGTGTTTTTGGGTTGTAAGCCAAAAGAAGTTAACATTTTAAAAGCAAGTGATGATTTTCTGTATGTCTATGTATACTCACACCAAATTAAAAATGATTGATTTTTAAACATTTTTATTGCAGTACAAGAAATATGTGTAGTTTAATAAGCAGCAGTCACAGGGACATAATGCTTCACTGAAAATAATAACATACTACGAAAAAACACTATGAGGACATTGTCTACTCCATTATCAAATCGATTCCATGTAGGGGTGACGCAATATTGTTTAATTGCACCGTAATATATGTGTGGTATATATCAGAACTTTCTGTAATTAATAACTATTCTTAATGTTTTAAACAAAACCAAGTTAAACTCCACAAGTTCATTCTGAGCTTGCGGCTATCATTTGAGGTATTGTTGTACTTTTTCACAATGAATAGCCACATACCTTTATCTCGTGACTTTCCCTCTACGCCACCTCAATATCCCATCCTGTCCTCGGTGTTCATTCATTTCACCCAGCGCCGATACTCTTACAGCTCAACCCTAGACTGGGCCATAACCCCAGAATCATGATAGTTCACTGATGTTCCCCCAAATGCTGCAGAATTCTGCCATGGGAACATTTCGTTTCATTCTGATGAATCTGCCAGCTTGCATGATGAAGGCTGCTTGTTTCCATTGATCAGTTCCATTTGTTATTATATCCATTTGTTGCCATTCTCATTGTTCTCATTGTTGCCATTCTCATTGTTCTCATTGTTGCCATTCTCATTGTTCTGCTGACAAGGACGAGCCGCTGATTCCTTGACATCAGACTTCAGAGAGCTAAATACATTCATTAAACGGAACCTGTAAATACACTTCTATGCTAGAAGGAAGATTCTGTATTTTCCAATATATCCCTTCCCCCCAGTGAGACTGAATAATTGAATTAATTAAATATTTAACAACATCTCTGCTACACTGCATTATATAAAATAACAAGGATTATTATGCAGGAATATTACTAATACTATTATTAATTTGGTTAATATTTAATGGCATACATTTACAGTACTGTGCAAATGTCTGAGACGACCAAAAAAATTGTTTAAAACTTTAAAGCTGTATTTATTATGTTATCAGGGCAGTAAGTGTATTTTTGCTCCAAAGTTATGTAGCCTGAAATGATATAATAAAAATACTACAGTAATTATATATTATACGATATATGATAATACTACACATTAACTCACATACTAATAATAGTAATTACATATTTAATTATATACTAATAATACTAATTACATACTAAATTATATACTAATAATACTAATTACATACTGAATCATATACTAATAATACTAACTGAATTTCTGATACCTTGGACAGCTATAAAAACACAGCTTTGTTTCCCAAATGTATCCTCAGCTGCCCCCCCAGCCATTTCATGTGAAGTTTGTTATATTTCACCACTAGTGCATTTAGGTAATTAACTTATTCATTTAATAAACTGGACAAGGTATTGACTAGTCAAATAAGATTTACTAGCTGTTCACTTCAACAAATATCTGAGTATACTGAACGGTAACTGCAAAGACTGTGGTGATGTAGGAGAGGTTTTGAAATGTCTAAGATAACACACTTTGATAGATATAAAATGATGCTTTACACAGACATCAACATACTTTAGACTCTTTTTCCACGCAGCCTAAGATTTTTGCACAGTACTGTGTATGTATGAACATATAAAAGTGTCATATACGGTGATCCCTGCCTATCGTGGAAATTACATTCCAGGCCAGCGATAGGTGAAAATCCACGATATAGCAGGGGCACAATAGCTGAACCACAATATAGCGGGGGATCACTGTAATTAACAAAGAAATTGAACAGAAATAATAATAATTGAGTTTGTTATAATAGGGTGTTGGAAAGACCATGACTTTAGTGTGGTGGAGGGGTTTGCGTACTTTAGCAATCCATGGGGCTGCATTATTTGGGGCTTGAACTCCTGATTGTCTGTATTGGTGAACAGGTCTGTGGGGAGAGATCAAACAAAGTAAGATGTACTAAATGTCTCCCAGTGAAGAAGGAAAAGAAGAAGAAGGAGGAGTGTACCCTACCGAGGAGAAGGTTACAGGAAGACATCCCTAGAGCCTGGCCTGGAGGGAGTATCTGCTGCTAAGTGTCTAGTAGATATTGAGAAGGTCTATACTAGTAAAGTAGGCATTAAATCATGAGACGAGAATCCGTGCTTTTCAGGGCAATCTGTATCCCTTTCATTGTCCACAGTCATGAACAGTAGGTAATGATCAAAAAAACATTGCAAGTATGACTGCCTGAAATCAAGTTTGTTGGACTCTGCGATGCGGTGAGGAGGTTGTCAGAGTCAGAGAGTTTTATTGTCAATTCCTTTACATGTACTAGCCATATAAAGATATCGAGACTACGTTTCCCATTGTCCCTTGCGTACATTAGACAAACAATACAGGACGGGACGAACTATAAAGTGCACAGAACAACAACATAACAACAACGTAACCTGTGTTATACCAAATTCTAACGCTATTTCTAAACACTAAAAATACAGTGGACAGACAAGACAGGACAGAGAAACAAGTGTCCAAGTACAGCTCAACAGTACAAGTACAGCACAACAGAAAACATGTATGTGCAGTAAGCAGTGAGTAAACGGTAAACAGCATGTAAAGTGCATGGATTGTAGCAGTAAACAATATGTAGGTAGTAAACAGTATGTAATCAGTGAACAACATGTAAAGTGCATGTGGATTGAACTTAAGAAAGACTTAAAGTCAGCAACTGGCAGCAATGAGTTTTCAGTGCAAAGTCAATAGCAGCATTGATAAATAAAAATAAAAATAGCAGGTTGTGCAATTTCCATATATGAAGATAGTCTTTCTATTTTGTGAGTCAGAGGATACAGGGTCCGAATTGTTTACTCTGGGGCTGGAAAGAAGAAGAGTTCAACATCCTGACGGCTTGGTGGACAAAGCTGTTAGTGAGTCTGGTGGTACGGGAGCGGAGACTCCTGTACCTCCTTCCAGAGGGCAGGAGGTTGAACAGTCTGTGTGCAGGGTGACTGGCATCACTTGGAATTGTGGTTGCTTTCCGGAGCAGGCGAATGGTGTATATGTCTTTCAGGGAGGGGAGTGATGTGCCAATGACCTTCTCCGCTGTGTCCACTATGCGCTGTAGGGCCTTTCTGTTATAGTCAGTGCAGCTTCCGCCCCACACAGTGATACAGCTGGAGATGATGCTCTCAGTGGTTCCTCTGTAGAATGTGGTCATGATGGGTGGTGGGGCCCCTGCTCGTTTGAGTTTCCGCAGAAAGTAGAGGCGCTGCTGAGCTTTCTTTGCCAGTGATGCAGTGTTGGTGGTCCAGGAGAGGTCTTCACAGATGTGCACCCCTAGGAATTTGGTGCTGCTCACTCTTTCCACAGCAGCACCCTCGATGATCAGTGGCCGGTATTGGGTGTGGCCTCTCTGGAAGTTGATAACAATCTCCTTGGTCTTGCTGACATTCAGAAGGAGATTGTTGTTCTTGCACCACGTGGTCAGAAGATTGGCCTCTTCCCTGTAGTGAGTCTCGTCCCCCTTGGTGATGAGACCTACCAGGGTTGTGTCATCTGCAAACTTCACCAGATGATTGGAGCTGTAGGTTGGTGTGCAGTCGTGGGTCAATAAGGTGAAGAGCAGAGGACTGAGCACACATCCTTGTGGAACCCCTGTGCCAAGTGTGATGGTACTTGAGGTGTTATTTCCAACCCTTACTGCTTGTGGTCTCTGGCTTAGGAAGTCCAGCAGCCAGTTGCAGAGTGAGGTGCTGAGGCCCAGTTTGTCAAGTTTGCAGATGAGTTGTTGTGGTATTATGGTATTGAATGCTGAACTAAAGTCTATGAACAGCATTCTCACATATCAGTCCTTCTTTTCCAGGTGGGTGAGGACTGGGTGTAGGGCCGAGCAGATTGCATCCTCTGTGGATCGTTTAGCTCTGTATGCAAATTGGAAGGGATCCAGGGTGGGGGGGAGAATGGATTTGATGTGTGACGTGACTAGCACATCAAATCCATTCTCCCCCCCACCCTGGATCCCTTCCAATTTGCATACAGAGCTAAACGATCCACAGAGGAGGTTGAAGATCCAAACTGACCTCAAAGTAGAGACAGAGTTATCTGAGGTGGTCTGCACATCATATAATAATGCCGGTTCCTACAGAAGCTCTTCCAGGCATATCCCACTGGGAAGGGGACACCAGGGAAGACCCAGGAAATTGTGGAGGAATTATATCTCCCAGCTGGCTTGGAAACATCTGGGGATCCACCAGAATGAGCTAGAGTCTGTGCCAATGCAGAGAAATGCCTGCTCTGACCTGCTCAGCATGCTTCCACAGTGCCCCACACTTTGGGAAAACGATGATAATGATATGATCCAAGTAGGTAATTATACATGGAATAATATATTTAGAGTCTTATTATATAATAATATATTCAGAATTAATTAAACAGGATAATACTGATTTTTTTTGTGGTACACGGCAACATTAATTTGAAGATTTGGATTAAAGTGCTTAGCTTAACCCAGTAATATATCCGGCTAGTTTCTATCCAACATATATAATTTGCCCGTTTTACATGGCTAGTTACTTTTTCTGCCACGATTCAGGTCAAGTACATTACTTAAGAGTATTACAGCAGATCCCCTCCTGGGATTTTAGCTGGACTCCTTTGGAATAGAATGATATCTACATAATCACCACACTGTGTTCTGCCCACTTAAGTCCTGTTGTGTGAAAGACATGGTTTAGGAATAATAATACAATGAGTCTTATTATGACAACTGAGATTCTTATTCAGCTGGTAATGAGCTGCAGAAGGTGACCACAAAGTCAGATGACAAGAGAGAAGGTAGACGAAGCATTATGTGTCCACGGGCCCTGGACTGGAGGGGGGGCAGCAACGAGACCTCAGGAATATTTCTGAATTCCAGTTCAATGTTTGGTTTCATTTACCACAATATTATTTATGTATTTATTAGTTTGTTTCCATAAATACCTAGATTTTCCATCTATGCATATGACTCCTATACCAGTTAAATTTTTTCATCATTATTTCTCGAATCTGTTGTAATTCCGAAACACACACAAAAAAAATCCACTTCATTATGCATAAATGGTGTCAGCTGACAAGGACCTGTGTATGAATCCTATTAGTGACAAGGTTGCATTAATTCCTGTGCACAGGATAGGTCAAGCAATTACAAAGAAATGCTAAAAATATGGAAGGCACCCCAGGAGAACACAGTCATAATACAGGGGGTGAAAATGTGGTAGTACCAGGACTTGCAATATTACTCATCTGCTTGTTTTGGATCAAGCCAGCTACTGACAAATTTTCTGATTCAAACCCTTTGAATTACTGCATTGTACAAGAGGAAGTAACCCCCCCCTCCCCCAACCACTTCAGTCCTCTACAGACTTAAACTAAAAATCAGAACATTTTGGCAGACATTAAGCTTTTTAAAACAGATAATCAGTCTGGGGAAATGCATACACAGCGCTCACAGAAAGTCTTGGGACGCTCGCTTAATCCTGTAAAAATGTTGCAAATTTATTGGTTTCATGACGAAACTCAATTGACAGGCAACGTGTAACATATCCAGACGTGTCTCCTGCACAGACATTTTCAATTTATGAAGCGTCCACCAACTCGTTTTGTTCCATTCTTGCCATTATTGCTATTAATTGTAATTGTAGTCATTGGCTCCCAAAGGGATACTAAACACAAATGTTTGGTATTTTATGTCATTGCAAAGATGTTACTAATTAAAAAGCCTGATCAGTTTGGTTGTCAACGAACTTTGTAACTCAGAACATTTGTTTTAGAACTGTAATTTGGGTTTCAGATTAATATGACTTGAAATTAATGTTTTATGTAAAACTACAGTTTCTATTCACAAAATGTATATATTTTTGTAAACAAATGAAAAATGTAATGTTTTTTTGTTATAAAACCAATAAATAAGACTGCAGGTTCGAATCCCCGACCACTAACCCCGACCACTGAGGTACCCTGAGTTTGGTGCCGCCCCCAAGCACTGAGAGCTGAATTAGCTGCCCCCTGCTGTGTCACATTGTCACATACAGGTTAAATGCAGAGGACACATTTCATTGTTGTGCACTGTGTGCTGTGGTGTGTCACAGTGACAAATAACCAATTTAAATAAGCATAATTATTTAGCAAGTGTCCCAATACATTCTATGAGCACTGCAGTAAATATCACTTGGTGTAAAAGACTTAGACCATAAACGCTTAAAACTGAAAGCTAAGAGTAAATATATATTATCCATACATAAGCGTTCACCCATTACACTTGTGGCGGGCCTGGATCACGTTCCAGGAAGCACATGGCATCGGACATCCTGGTCACACTGGCCAATTCAACTTAGTGCATGTTTATGGATTGTGCGATGAAACCCATGCAAACATTGGAAGGACATGCAAATTCCAGACACACACACAAAATCAGTAGTGGGGGCTGTGTAGCCCTGTAACTGTTACAGGAGTACAGTACAGTAGCATCCAGTGAACCGCTGTGCCACCGTACATTCATATTATGACCTCCAGATTTACATCATATATTCATACATTCATTCATTCACTTTTGCTTTTATCCAAACCAGTGGCTGCAAGCTATCAAACACACAGTGCATTTGATATTGAATCATTAAAGAATGAGACGATCACAGACATAACTGTAGCTCTTTGCTAAGAGCTAGTCGATAACAGTGAAGTGACCCAGCAATTGCATGACATACACATACACTTGTAGTACCACTTTACATTACTGTATGTATTGGAAATCCCTATGGGACAACTGGGCCAGATGGTAAATTAACTGATTTATCTTTGATAGGGATCAACGAGCAATTCGTACCATTAATTACAAAAAATTATTTTTTATTTTTTCATTTTATTTTTTTTTTGTATTTTTTCATGTTCAGTTTAACATGTATTTTTATGTTTTTTTTTTTCTTCAGATTCCATTGACACTACTAAACTGCATCGTAATTCAATGGAGTTCAATACCCTGGGTTACATGCTGTGGAATAAGATGTTTTATTTTTATTTTGTTGTCAGTTACCAACAATTAAGATGGAAACAAATGCTGAACCAAAATGTTGCCGATCTCGAACTAAAACAATCCTTTCAGGCATCCTACCCACAACAGTAGTCTTTTTGACTGATGTTCAATGAACAGTTTAGTTTTGAATTTTCTCTTTTTAAAATATATCAGACCCCGTTGTACCATAACATGAATTAAGGACCAAACGTGCAACAAAAAAAGATCAGACAAAAGAAAAGAAAGAAGAAGAGCTCCTGATATGCCAAGACGACGTCAAGCCGGCTCCTCATTAAGAGCCAAAAAGATGGTTTCTGTGATGAGGGCTCAGCGAGTAGAACAAACATGTCTATTAGCAGGACGTGTGCGCAGGGTGCATTCCGCCTGCCAGGTCCTACGCAGCGCTGCTAAATTGCCTCTTGCTGGAGTTTCCCATACGGATTGTACTACAGACAACCGAATAGAACCCAGGCAGCTGTTTTTTTTTGTTTTTTTGTAACATTTATCTAGAGATTAATTGGTGTGGGGAAAATTAAAATCTGTGAAATGGAGTTTGTTGTGCTGTATTCCCCTGCACATCTCCCACCCAAACATAAGGTCTCTGTAACGGGAGCGGTTAGGAGAAGACATATGTTAGGCTGCAAGGGTCAGGCTCGCACCAGTAATAAGCCACGGATGACCGAGAGTCACACCTCTCAAACCATTCTGTTTTTCTCCTGTTATCTCTGCTGTTTTTCTTTAAGCACAGGCAGTAAATGAGCATCTGGATGTATTGCACCTGTCTGGGAAAAAACACACAATGTTTTTTTCTGTCAAGGAAAAGAGCTTCATGGAATTTGCTTGTCAAGAATAATTTTCATATTACTATTACTTAACATTGCATTTATGTCGCTTTCTCTGCAAGAAATATACACCTAAGTTATAATGTTCTTTTTACCTTCAGGTTTTATCTGAAAGAAATAAGACCATTTACAATTAGTCAAAGAGTGGTGTTTTTATGCAGACAGTATGAATTATTCAGTGCAAAGAATATGCTTAAATTGTGTAAGTCCATTACAAATTTTCCTGGTCATGTCAAAAGAACTTTTTAAAGATGTCTCTTCTTCATTAATTCTGTATTAAACTGGATTAAAACATAAAGCGTAAAAAGACAACAAGAGTACTATTTGACACCTTTGCACACAAAGAATACATAACATGTTTTTAAATCATTGCTACCTTATTGGATTAATACTGATGAATAGGTAAGACCATGTACCATTACCGTCATTATCTTAACTGACATGTTCCGAGCCGATTCGGGGAAATCCTTCAAAGATTTGGGCTGATTGTGATCAGCATCTCCTCCCTCTTGGAGTCCATCACGCTGGACCTGATACCACATAGGAATCACACATCTTTAAAAACCTGCCCCCATCGTTACGTCTCAAAATGTCAACTGGCAATTTTTTTCCAAGTCGAAGGGTTACGGGGGTCAGGTGGGCCGAAGGGAAAATCTGTACGTTTGTCTTGTCTTTTCTATTTTCATCTTCCTGTTGTCTCCCCAGGTCATGAGTGGCCTTCCTTCCAATAGGAGTCATGAAATTCCCGATGACAGGGGCTGGGGTGACGCGAAGGCCCCCGTGACCCTGAACGGTGCTTGAAAGATGAAATTGCTAGAACAATTAACTTGGGATGGCAACAATACGCCACAGCAACCCAACCTATACACCCTCCGTCCTCCTTTGAATGGGATCACCAAGGTACCTTTAATGCCAACACATCTGCTTCTATTCTCCTGATGAAGTTACAGAACTGTGTGAAAACACATTTGATGGTTTTATCTAGGCAAAAGAAAAAGTTTTTGCACTTTTTACTACTTCGAAAAAAGTCACAGAAAATTGCACTTCATTTGATGAACTACTGTTTTCAGAGCCACAGAACCAACGATACCTGTGATTGTCGACACAACGTATCTTAAGAGCTTCTGCTGCACTTAAATAGCTTCCTGCAAAATGGATGGCGGCTGCTATCTACAGATATCGCAGGGAAAATCTCTTCATGTAAATAGTTCTGTTTCTAAATTCTTATTTTGAATACCTGCAGCAATCTCAACTCATTGATCCAGTCCAGGGTAAAAGTCTAAGAAAGTGTTTAATCTACAGGACCTAAGAAAAGCTGTAATCAGCAATCCTAGCAGGAGAAAACACAGAATATTAGACTAATTAACAAAGTACAAAATTTTAGCTTGAATGTAGCACATGAAGTTGATTTGTACACATCATAAGTCTGTGGCTAACATATGCATGAAAATTCATAACAATATTCTCATTAGACATGTTGCTTCTGAGTGATATAATCAGACCAGCCTTTGAAAAACAGAAAGTGATCCCATGTATGAAGTCCAGATCGAAGGGTTTAACTAGGGAGGGGTGGCAAACCTAATCCATGGAGAGCCGATGTGGGTGCAGGATTTTGGGATGACCTCTCAATTAGTCAATAACAGTGGGTCCCCAGGACTGGAAACCACTGCTTTCTTATTGGCTGATTGAGAGGTCATCCCAAAAACCCACCACAGCCCTCCAGCCACCCAGCACAGCCCACCTAACACAAAGGTCTAGGAATTCCAGTATCAGCACTGCATTACTGCTTATTACCCCCAAACTGGAGCAGCCTATTACTGCATGGCAGTGTTGCATGCTTCCTTCACTGATGTCCAGTGATTGACAGGAGCATCTATACTATGTAAAAATGCAACAATACAACTGTAATCAAACTAACAGTCCGGCCCTCTCCTGAGGTATCCCAGATATCAACTCTAAAGCGTCCCTGCGACAATGGCGTCCCCGCCCACAGTGATCCGGGAGCGGTAGGAGGTTTCGGTATGATGTCCCCTACAGCAGTGCCCTGGCGCGCCACAGCGGGCAATCTGGAAGTAATGCATTTGTCGGCAGAAGAAGCGAGCGCTGGGTGGACAGAAGCGTTCTCAGAAACCAACGAGGGGGGGGGACTCAGCTGCGACTCCATTCTGATGCTCTGTGTCACACTGTCCCTGCTGTGTGTGACAGCCCATAACATTGCTTAATGCATTCCTGGGGGGGACTTCTTTCTCCTTTTTTTTCTTTTTTTTTTGGACTGTGGGAACTGGCCAATGTGTGCATGACAAAGCCTGGGGCAGCGCGGTGGAAAGGGTTTGTCAGGGTACATTCCACAGGACGCGGCGTGCGATGACATCAGAGGTCTGGGGCGGCGTGAGACACACCTGGAAACATGGACACGCATGAATAAGAAGGGGGATTTAAAGCCAGGGCTGTGAGCAGCTCCTGCTGCACGTTTCCAGGGAGGAAAGGGGCGAGGAACATAAGCAAGCTGGAAAGGACTGGAGTCTCATAGAAAAGGCTGATGTGTTTCTGGGATCACAAAGTAAATCATTTCATTGAAAAACATCCTAATCATAGCATTAATCCCTACTGATATGTAAAATTGTCTTCTGTAAATGTAAAAAAAAAGCATGGATCTCATTGTACTGGCTGCAACGGCATAGGACAGGTTGGGGGGAGCAAACAGCTGAGTATAAAGTGTCACAGACACAGAGCACTCAACTGGTTGGTTGGAACAAAACCTTGGTCTGGATTTGTACTTCCTGGACATGAACTTTCCATATCTGTCTGTAATGGATTCATTTTGTGAGTGACTTCGCCAACACTGTTGAAGTACAATGGTCTGTTTATTGTGGGGATGAATGAAGCCAAATTAAATATTTGGGGGGGGGAGGCACATCCCCACTGTTCCTGCAAACTGGCTGATACTCGCCAGTGATCCGTCAGTATTTTTCTGATTAGCAAACTGCTTTGCGTCAATGTGGGCGTACGTCTTTGCTATCAGTATGTTAACATACACTTTAATGAGCAAATTTTATCACATGTATCCCTTGATTAGGACTCACGCACCGCCCACGCCCAAACCCCCCAGGGGTGCTTGAATCCACAAATGTGGAGTCTCTGCTTTTGTGGGTCCAAATGAAAGCAAATGCAGTTCTAAAGTGCCTAAACACCTGCTGATCCACTCCCGGTGAAGCACTGTGTCACTGACATTTGCGATTAGGCCTGTCTCATGTGTTTTGGACTCAGTAGAAGGAAAGCATAAAAGATTCAGATTCCCCACAGCGTGGCAACAGCTTACACACGGCATTATGTTTTGCTAAGTTACAGGAACTGACACCCAATCTTTCAAAATCACAAAAAAAACAAGCTTAAGGGCTTAACGTTAAAGAACTCAAAGTAAAAATGATAGAGAAATTAAAGTTTGGAGGCTCTGAGTCAGCAGCCAGCATGCAGACGATGTGTGTTGGTCCAGCTTGGTCCTGGTGTGGCTTTGTTTTGTCAGTCCCTCAGTGGTGTCTTCACCTTGGAAAGGAAACATCACAAATTTCCTCCATTAGAGGAAAAGGGTCAGTTATGATGACTAGGTGCTTGTTATTATTATAATTAACAGCACATAAGTGTCCTGCATTGAGGAGAGGGGTGCTTTCATACTATTGTAAGCTAGCTATATGAAAAGCTGTTTAAAAACTAGCTGTATGCAATCTTATCATTTAATCGCAAACAATAAAATAATAGCTAGGAATGATGTCCTGCTTTCTTGTACCGCTCGAGTAATCATTGGTGCTGTGCCGTTTTACACAAAGACGCGCTACATTAGGAGAACCTTAATCACGCTCTCGACGTTTTCCGAGAGAGCGAGCGAGCGAGCGAGCGGCCCGGCCTGCAGGGAGACGGCAAGCTCGTATTTCACGCCCCTGCCTGTGACACCAGCATCAAAGTGTTTGTTCCAAAAAGACGGCAAGATGGGGGACCCTCTCGAAAGTCCCGGAAAGAGCGGGAGGCCGCGCAATTCATATTCGATCCCAGAAGCCCTGTCAGGAGGGGCCTTGTGTGCTTTCAGAAATAGCCTCTGATTCTTCAAGTAGGAAATTGAAAAAGCGCTGTAATCCGCTGCTAAAGAAAAGGATTATACTCAGGACTAATCCCCTAGCCATCGACTACGGAAGTCTCAAACTGTTCTGAGATTCCTTCACCAGATGACCACTTAGGTTCTGAAATGAAAATGCATGCCACCCGGTCCCTAGGAGCGAAACGGGAGCAGAGAACCACTACCACCCCCCCACCCCCCTTCACGAACGCACCCCCGGGCAACCGTGTTAATAACAAGTGCAGTTAATTTAAGCAGCCACCCAGAGTATACAGCCACATGCAGGGCGCCAACTGTAGCTCTCAAACCCAGAGCCATGACTTAACGCTAATCTATGCCGATATACCCACTTAGGCCGGCCCGTGACGCTGGGAGACCCAGGAACCGCCGCTATCGTGTTCCCCACCTGCCATATTAAATACTGACAAATTGCATTTGTTAAGAATTGAAACAGCTCATCTTTCCAAACCATCACACTTCATTCATGCAGCACATTCTTCATTCTAACGACGCTGGACCTTGTTTATTGACTTACTGATTGTTTCCCCATTTGTATTGTAGGTCTCAAGTGATTAGAGGCCAGCCCTGATAGGTATAGGAATAAAATTTTAATTAGAATCTAATTTGGGCAATTGAGTGATTCGAGGTGTCACTGCCAAGACAGTAGAGTGGGGTGGATGTGGACAGCAGGCATAGTGGGCGGCAAGGGGAGAGTCTGAAGACGGGTCTGGGCAGACCAAGGGGGGTAAGTGAATCTTCACCGGGTGGTACGTGGGGTCAAGCTGGGCGAAAATGAAGGATATTTTAGGCATCTGGTCAATGGCGTGGGGGGGGGGCGCGAAAATTGAAAGCAGGGCTATGGGCTATTGTTTGGCTAACGTGATTAACAGGAGTTTCCAGAACGCACCAAAAGACAAATTACGCTCACGGAGGATTTCGAACACGCGGTCTCTAAGCTACCGCCATTCGCTTTAAGGGAAGCGGCAAATTAATTAATCGTTACAAAGGAGACACAGTACTTGTAAATCCTTTCACACATGTGACATATCCTGTCAAGTTTAACATAATGGCTTTTCTTCTTTGCATTGTAACAGTTGGAAATGAGTCCCCCTTCTCTTACACTCGCTTGTGTTGCCAAGTAAAGGGTATTTATTGTAATTTATAATAAATAGATTGTCAAAAACTGAAATGCAGGAGGTGAATAATAGCTCCTTGTTTTGGGAATTACCAGCATCATCCAGGTCAGGAAGGCCATACTATTTATGTTTATTTAAATTGGGTTGTATATGTACCTGCCCAATCACTGAATATGCCTCTCTTGAAGGCTGCATCGCTCCGGAAGATACGCCAGTCGTCCCGGGAATATGCCAGTCAGCTTTCCAAGCCTGGCCTACAGCCGGATACATGTCCGCAGGCCTTCTCCGACCGTGCATGGCAGAGGAAGTCAGGCTGCAGATGTGTGGGAGCGCCACATTCAAATAATTACTGTGTTCTTGTGGGTGGCGTGGAGCCCTTCAGATTACAAAGGTTCTCCGCCAGTGACCTCTTGGTCGGTGCCCCCCCCCCCCCCCCCCCAGTGCTCGCCTCTGATTATAGCTTTGGGACGAGAGACACTGGGCACATGCTGTCCCAGGAAAGTGCTCCCTCTCGTTCTCATGTGAGGCAGAACGTTTCTATTAGCTCCACCTCCCCTTGGCTATTTAGTCAGTAATGAAGGATAATTGTTTTTATTTTATTAGTGGAATCTGAATATTATAAACACCTCATATTTAACTCTGGAATGAGATCTGAATCCAAGTTGCAGATGTATCACTCATGCATTACCACAGTAATGTTACATTATAAATTTAGATTATGAAGAAGGTAAGATATGCCGGTGTCCTATGCAGGATTATCGACATTGTATCAGGCACTCGTCTATAAAATATTGGTATAGTCTCTAAAAGAACATACAAATTCCAGAACACAGCGGTTTCGTGCATCTGAAAGAGAGAAACAAACACGCAATTTCCTGTGACGATGGTTGATGATTATTTTCCGAGCAACTGCTAAGCACATTATATATTCATGGGCAGTGACAAATTTGCACACACTAGAAACGGCGACGTGTCACCTGATCACTGGCAGCGTGAAAGACCAGGCGCCGAGATAACAAACAAACACCAAGAATTTTATACTTAATTGAGCAGGACTGGCAGCGTGAAAGTGGCTATGAAAGAACAACACAAGTACAGGAAGATCTGCTTCCTCATACAGTACATGGAGAGAACTTGCTGAATCAGTCAAATGATGAGTTTTGTGCTTTGGAATGTTCTGGCATGGTGAGTAACAGGGGATGACTGGCATGCGGGTAAAATCTAAAAATTGAAGTCACCTTTCAATATCTTCCAATGATGTACTTAACAGTGTCCATCTGTCTGATGGTTCCATACTCCACACTAGAGATTTGGGTTGGGATATTTGAGTAAAGATGTTCAATAAAAGTGGTTAACATTTCAGAAACATTCATGTGCAACTTGGATTCTATATATCACACAACCAATACAGTTACACTACTGCTACAATGACCAATACTAAAAATAATAATAATAATAATTCCTCAGTTGTTCAACTGCATATTCAAGCCTTGCATAGCAGCAAAAGGCACAAGGTATTTAGGACAGGATGCCAGTCCATCACAGGGCACACACACACACACACACACACACAATGGGCATTTTCGAAACACCAATTCACCTAGTGGAACGTCTACTTTGGGTGTAACGCAGGGTCACGATTTAAACCTGCAACTTGGAACAACAGGGTTAATCACTGTGCCACAATGCCCCATAATAATAATAATAATAATCAATGCTGGTATATTTATTCTCTGTTACCATCTCACCGTTATGAAGGCAGATGCAGACTGTAAGCTAAATATTTATTCTCCTCATCACCAAACAATAACTCTCATCCAAAAGCGGTGTTAAAAATAAATATGCTTCTTCTCTCTAAAATATTAGATTCATTTGCATTCCACACAATAAAATGCTCATATGAACTTGCACTCTGCAAACTTACAGCAAGCACCAGCCAGGGAAAAAAGGCAGTAAACAAAACAACGTGTTATTCAGTCTGGAATTAATGATCTGTTATTCGGAATAAGCTTGTTAGCTAGATAATACAGAGGCCAGGAAATAAAATAGCGAGGTTTCCATCTTTCAGCAGGAGATGTGGATAATGGGACGCTTACAATCTGGTAGCTGATTAATCAAAATCTGCGGCGTTAGCCGTGAGACAGAGCCGGCTTAGCAGGCGCATTGTTCAGCGAGCCCGGAGGCGCCGTCGACAGTAAAACAAGCTGCTACGCTCCAAAAGCACACACACACTTTCGGGGGAGATTTATTAAGCTGGAAACTGCATTTCAAAGTGGCTGGTTCAGACCAATGAATTTCAAGCAGGAAAGAGGTTGTGCATTTCAACCTCAAAAATAAAAATACCAGAAGAAGAACAAGAAAAAGAAGCAGAAGAAAAGATACTATTTTCTTGTATGTTACACGTCGTAATAATTCATTGTGTAGCGTTTATTGGTTTTTAGGAGATCGCATCTGAATCAAAATGCCAATTCAACATTCTGGGAGCCCAAATGGTCCATTATACAAACGTAGGCATCAAAGGGTAAAATGATGCAGACCTAATTGGGTTGTCATTGATCCTTTCACTTCTCCTCAGCTTGACGGAAATGTTTCTTAACCTCACAGCGTTACTAGCATGGCTGCCTGTGCGCTCGTATCAGATGTGCCCTGTGTTTCAGCGTTCTTCATGCTTCCCACATGCGGACCGGCATCCTGGCTAAGATGGCCTCCATCTCGTGTCTGATGCTCTAGGCTCACTATGAATCTCATATGATGTATGTCACACACTGTATCACAGCCATGCAAATTATAATTATCTTTACCTGCAATTCAGCATTGAGCCTGCCTGCAAAGTTACAAAGTTGGGCGAATTCTTGCGTTCTCCAGTCAAATTCTATATTTCTGCTATGGTTGTGTTGGAAATAGGAGGAAATGACAAAGCTGAGTTCTCACTCTGATAAACGCATAATACAAAAAAAAACCAAAAGAAAAACACAGCAAGTAACTCAGATGGTACCGGCTCCACATTTCATGGGCTTTGTGCTTTGGACCTGTACATCACTTCACACAGCATGGAGCTGGAGCAAGACATGGCTCTTATGCCGAAGCCAGGAACTGTAGAACTTTCATTTAAGGCGACTGAAATTAGGTGGGGAAATTCCGGAGGTTCCCTTGTCCCGAGCTGGAAGATGGCGGAAGATGGAGGAAGATGGAGGGTGTGGCGGAGGCCGGAGGCGGACGATCCGTCAGCGTTACGGTTTCTGCTGGGGTCACTGGATCAGGAACTGAGTCACACTGGTTGAGCATAATTCCAAAAACCGGCGGGGGGGGGGGCTAGCAACCGCCGGACTGAGGGAGGGAGACAGAGAGAAACATAGGTCACCAGTGCTCTACCACGTCCTACAGGTGTCTGGGCCGAGAGGCGGGTGCTTGGTGCTGGGAGATAAACCCCAAAGGAGCGAGGGCCAAAAGCCTCATGTAATATATCACAGTGCACAGTCCAGCAAAACAAAAGAAAATGAAGCCTGTTCAGTACCTGGCAGCTAATTACTTTCAGTTCCAACACTTGTTTGTACAAATGTTAATTTTAAAGATTCACATTATCATTTATTTGCATACCCCTCCGTATGCAAATGGAGTCATTGGTATAACAAGTAATGTTATTCTCATCTAATACTGTATGCAAATTGAAAGCATAAAGCTGAGATGTCCAGCATTTTAAAAAAAAGAAAGTTTTTCTTGGTCTTCTAAGCACTGGCATCAGTAAATAATACATAAGAGGTAAATTTTCTTTGTTCTTCTTAAATAAATTTTCTGGCATTCTCTAAAGAAGCAAAATTAAGCATTATTTAAATGTTATCTATTATTTCTGTTTCATTGGCTATTTATATGTGAACAAAATTAGAACAGGTCTGGATAGCAGGTCCATTTTGTTTAGACGTGCATAATCGCTACATTACATTTCAAGTAGGGCAACAGCGCACTCTGGTGCCTGTTGCTAGTTACAGCATGTATATGTAAGCACTATATGGAAATTTAGGGTAAGAATAGCATTCAGCCAAAAAAACACGAGCATAAAAATGCCATAAAGTTTTCATTTTTCATCTTCTCTTCAATCAATCATCACAATGAGTTCTTGTGAATACAATAAGTTTAGACTCTTGCATGTGAATAGAGAAATCTTAGTTACAAGGGAAAAATAGGATTTTCAAGACAACTAGCGGGTTAAAATGCATGCAGGATTTGGGGAAAATGGGCTTGTTTGTTTATTTGTTCTTGTGTTATATTTCAGAGATCTTTTATGTGCGTAATAAATATATTAAACAGCTACAAGAGTAACCAGCAGCTTCAAAACCAGATCTTTGCCCACATTTATCCACAATCAGCTATCTCCTGAATTTAACTTGAAGGCCAATGTACTACCAGAGGACATGTGGCATTTCAGACAATACGATGTACTCTGAGTCGTTTTCTGCTTTTCGATTCAATAATTCATTGTGCAAACAGTTTTCTGAGGATATTTTTATTGGTAAATGTTAGCTCACATCACACGACGGCAGTGCGCATATTAAATAATGTGTCAATCTTTCATTGCCTGCCCACCTCCCTCTACAAACTGGTGCACACCCCCTTTCCACAGTGTTACCAAATCATTCATTTAATGATACCCACTGCCATGAAATCGAGTTTTGCCTGTGTTTTATGGAATTTTTCTTTTATTCATTTTCCTCTCTTCTCTGACACTCAGATTTGACCTGAAAAGCTGCCAGGATGTAATTAAAACACTGTGTATTTTTAATGTTTTATTCACTAATGTGTGTATGCCCGTGTGAGCGAGTGCATGTGTGCGTACGTGCGCACGCGCGTGTGTGTGTGTGTGTGTGTGCATGCTAATGAGCAAATTTATTCTAGCTGTTATTATAATTAAGAGACTGTGATCAATAATGGAAAAATGAAGTGCTAATTCCAAGGTAATCTAAGCAGGTGTCTCCACCCTCCGCTGCTTGGAACAACAGGTCATTAAAACTATTAAAATGTTACAGCAAATGCGAGGTTAGGTGACACAGGAAACACCAAATGGAGACAAAGGGAGGGGAAACCATCATTTTTGTAGCTTTTCTTGTTCGTTTCTTCGATACATAAAAGAAAGAAACGGACCCTCCGCTCTGGCCTTTCCTCCCGCCTCACAGCACGACAAATCAAAACATAATGATTTCCCGAAAAACAGAGAACACACAAAGTCAGGGGCCTCTTTGATTAAGCCCCAGTAGTGTGCAAGTCACCCGTTTAATAAAGCGTAAAAATCCACTGTATTTCATCAATAATAACTAAGTATTTACATTTCGTAACTTTTAATGAATGTTAACTCTGAAATACAAGATAGATTTCTTTCCCTGGTAACCTTAGCCTCACAATTCAATGTCACACAACATCAAGAATGTTTAAAACACTGCAGATGTTGCATAAAAAAACAAACACCAGCAATATGTCAACCAAATACAAATTTTGCTGCCACATTAACAGAATATAAACATGCACCGGCATCATTGAACAAATACTCGCATGAATGAAATAGTAAGTAATAGGACAAAAACAGGCAGTATATTCCCAAGCATTTGGCCAGCTGGTCTGTAGCCACGGAGACCGTGTAAATGGATTCCTCAAAGCCTGGCTTAACAGCTCGCTTAGAGGTGACTCGCCCTGGAAGAGGAAGACGCAATTACCTCCTGGCACTCTGTACAAATACGTGTTGGTCAGCTCTTTTATCTGGGGTAACCGTAACGGGATAACCCTAAACAGAGCAATCACTGTCAGGTCAACAGCTCAGTGCGGTAATACTGAGTGAGAAGATCAAACAGCCACTGGTCAGGCAGACTGATTATTCGCTTGCACATGAAACCTAAATCACTACCCAAAGCTCATGTGGCAACACAATATACGTCTAGGGTGGCCACCTAATCCACGTCACGGGGGTCATTATGAGCCAGGACAGGGTTTGCAAACTACCTTTTCAATTACAAAGACCTGGATGTCACTTTAGCACACAGTTCTTGCTGTGTGCTGATTGGTCAGTCTCCTATAATCATACATGTGTCATTAATGTTAATGTGAAACAGCAGGATAAGTCGTTCAATCAAGGAGACAAGCCAGTAAAAGCACAAGAAGAATTGAACGAATTAGCCAATCACAGGAGCCTTTCAACTTTAAAGCAGTTTGTAAAACCTGAAGTAGCTTACAGTGCCCCCCTCCCCCCCCACATAGATTAGGAGGTCACCCTATATGCACCCTGACAGACTTGTATTCCATAATGTAAAACCTGAAGTAGCTCACAGTGCCCCCCCCCCCCCATGGATTAGGAGGTCACCCTATATGCACCCTGACAGACTTGTATTCCATAATGTCTACATCCTCAGTGGTTCCAAACACTCCATGTACATGTGCAGGAAACACAGAAAACATAATTATGTGTGCGGCGTGTGGACCTGTGGGTTAGGATTTGCCAGGCTGGGAAGGTCAGAGGTTTAAATCCTGCTTCCGGTAGGATGATGTCATCACTGGGCCCTGAGCTGGGCTCTTAACCCCAATTACTCCTGTCTGAGCCTGATCTCTGAACCTCACTTGTATGTTGCTTTGGACTAAAACAGCATCTGCTAAATGTAATCGTATAAATGTAATGCAGATTCGTGTCTGGTGAAATATCCAATAACCAGTACGCCCTGTAGCGCTATACAATCAGTACTGGAAAAGTTTGTATGTGCATATTTGCTTAATGAAGGGACAGTGGAGTTTTAGAACGAGGGCAGAAGTGAATGTGGGGTCACATGGTACACAGTCATACACGCAAACTGTGAGCAACTTAAGGACACCCGCATATCAAACAGGAGTATGAGGCTATACTTAATCATGCAGAAGAAATTGATACAAAGCCTGATTCATTCAAAACAATCACCATCACTTAGATACCTACAGGTGAAAACCATCACAGAGAGATGTATGGTTATGAGTTAGCTGACGGGGTGATGGAAAGCTTTGTCTGAGCTAGCATCACGTCCAGGCTGGATTCCCCCAGGACACCACCCCACGTGCTAAGATTCTGCCACCGACATGCCTATCTGCCTCTAACGAGAACAGAAGCATCTGACCTTCTGTCATGTTTCACGCCAGCTCGGCCGTGACCACCTGGAGAGCCTGCATCCTGCTCAGACAGCAAGGCGACGGGCGCATTTTGGCTTTTACCAGAGCAAGGATTAGACTGAACTGTGGATTACAAGTGTAACAGCAAAATGAAAACATGGTAAGTGGAATCATACTGAAGAATACATACACTCCCAGTAAACAAACACAGGGTTGCCAACTCACATCTGCCATGACACTCACGCTTTCAGACTCTAACGCAACAAATCTTACAGCAAATCTATGTTATTCCATTACAAACCTAAAATTAGCTACATCAAATGCATTGGAGTAGTTTGCAAACCCTATAGACTATTTACCAGGTAATAAAACTGTTACATACATGTAGATGCGTGTGCAGACTAGTCGCAAATTGAAAATCTCAAGCCAGCCAGCTAACCAAAGTTGACAACTGTGCAAATAACAACAATGCATTCTGCACATTTCATCATCCTAGATGCCAGAGGTTCTAAACATAACCACTGTTTAACATCTCATATTTCGAGAGCACGACACACGACGGAAGGAAAATGTCACACAAAGTAATTAACCAAAAATTAATCTTGACTGTGCTTGACCAAAAAGAACAGGTCAATGTCCTCAAGTTTGATATTTGAAACAAACACTAATTAAAATATGAACAAAGCCTCCAAAGCTTCTTTTTCCTTAGAAAATCCTTTACTGTTGAAAGCATGGTAACAATTCCAAGTAATGTGGTACACACTATTAAATATGCAGAACAATGACTGTCTTCTCACACAATGACAGCACAGATATTACTGTCAGCAGCAGGCATGCTGAGCAGAGGGGAAGATCTCTGTCTGTGCTGCTCTCCTATATTCTACAACTAATTGTAGTATGAAAACATCAAAAATATTTTGTTACAGTCAGTAAAAGAGTTTGAAAATATTAAGCAGTCTCCTGTTTCACTTGCCTGATTTACATCCTGCATGACAGGTTGGACCTGCAGATGGCAACGCTGCTGCAAGTCAGTCTTTTGGGTCATATTAAATATAATAATGTGAGGCTATGATGGAGAATTAAATTAAAATTGAAAAAGCTATTACAGTGTCATGACTGTAATTAATCAGAGAAAAAAATCCAGACAGCCTTAATTTAACAATAAAGACATTTCCATCCGTTCTGTTCATTAGGCGGCAGCTACAGTAGATGTAGTTCAGAGTTCTACAAAGAGGCTATTTCCTGATGTTATATATCATTTATCTTAAATGATTTTAATTATTTAAAATGCTGTTATGCAAATGCTAGCTGTTTTTCAGTGAGTGCACTGGACTGTGGATCTGTTTACTTAAGATTCATTCAGATTCTGTCAAGATGATCTCCCAAAATATTCAGTGGCTACTGTCTGGTACCAAGTTCCAAACGTCCATTACTTTGTGTCATGAACTTTGACTTATCCGGCATTTTGTGGTGTGCTGTACTTTACTCTATTCAGTATTCTATCCTCAGTCAGTATTGAATAGTTTAGCACTAGTAATTTTGTCCAATACTTTGTTGTTTTTACTCTTCCACTTATCTCATTTGTAATGCTGCACTTGTGTTTGGTGCAATCCTGCTATATCTAGAATCCATTACAACGTCCTGACTCCTGCTTTCCTTCATTGTAGCTATTGTGACTACTGCATGTGTTCTTATAGCAGAATAACTACTGCATGTGTTCCTATAGCAGTACGACTACTGCATTTGTGTTCCTGTAACAGTGCGACTACTGCATTTGTGTTCCTATAGCAGTACGACTACTGCATTTGTGTTCCTATAACAGTGTGACTACTGCATGTGTTCCTATAGCAGTACGACTACTGCATTTGTGTTCCTATAACAGTGTGACTACTGCATGTGTTCCTATAGCAGTACGACTACTGCATTTGTGTTCCTATAACAGTACGACTACTGCATTTGTGTTCCTATAAGAGTATGACTACTGCATTTGTGTTCCTATAACAGTGTGACTACTGCATGTGTTCCTATAGCAGTACGACTACTGCATTTGTGTTTCTGTACTTTTTTGTTCTATGCAAGCGTTGAAGCTGCTACTCAGTTTAGTTGTTAGTGTAACAACGCTTACACAATAAAAATCCTCAGTTCTAATTCTCTGATGTATTTTATCCATTAATTTCAATCTGTACATGCCAGGCTTTAAGTTGCTTTGGACAGCATCTAATGAGCAAATGCAAATGTCAAGACCATTAGTTAATTATAAATGAGTTTTTAATTGAACTCATCATTTTTATAAAATTTTGGAGAAGGAAAATTAAATGAATAGAGTTCCAAAAGCAACTGTAAAGAGTATTAATAAACACATTTTTAATGTATTTTTTTTTTGCAATATTCATTCTTCTATAAACTGTGAAATACTAAACTATCAGATTATTAGACATGCTGTATTGTGTTTTGCAGGAACATGATGGTGGTGATTTCAGGAGGAATGTAACTCAGCCCACCTGTCTAGTAGCTATAATTTTGTTTCTTCTTGCTTGCGCTAGTAACCTGGACTCATGTCCTGGCATTAACCCCAAGACCCATGGAAGAAAATGCTTGTTATGTCTTCTTCTGGTCCCATGTCCCATCTACCCAGGGGTCATGCCCCGCTCGTACGACCCTCCTGTGTGCCACACCCCCCTCGTTAACCCCGTGTGGATTCCTTGCGTTCACCAGCTGTTTCCTTTCCTGTTGCCGTCATTAGTTCAATGTATTTAGTCCGCGTTGGGTATGTTTTCCTCAGTCCGGTCATTGAAGTCTGTATGTCTTTCGTGCACCTTTTCCCATTAAACCCCTTTATTTTACCCCAGGCCGGTTCTCCTTGCCTGCTTCCCTGGTCCACGCCACGTCAGTCACTACACCAGACGTTGAGCTCCTAGTGCTGGGAAGGTGGGATCCTGCAGAAGCTGAAAAATGAGAGAGATCAGCCACTTTACAAATATTTTATAATATGGCGCATCTCTCTGATCAAACTTAGAAGCAACACATTGTATTTTGTTAATCTTTAATAATTAAAAAGCAAACTTCAAAAACCCACCCCGTGAATTTTTGGTTGGACTGCTAAAGACCTAAAGTCAGGCTTCATCATCACATGTTGCAGCATCAGGAAGTAAAACTTACTCAATACACATGTAATCCAATAAAACACTTTGTATCCCATAGACTGAATGAGTTTTGTAAATTTGCTCTTCGATTATGTTAAGAATAGCAGCGTAATTATATTGGGTAATACGAGCATTAGAAACAAGCTAAATCCCAGTATCAAGAGTGTATTAAAGCTGTTAAAATATGTCAGGATGTTAAGGTGTACTTATGTGCTTTTTATGAATGTTCTCTGAATGTATTATGAAGGTGCACTGAATGTTCTATGAATGCTTTATGAAGGTGCACTGAATGTTCTATGAATGCTTTATGAAGGTGCACTGAATGTTCTATGAATGCTTTATGAAGGTGCAGTTAATGTAAAGCATTACCCATTTTAATGTTGAGTTGGGGCTTTTAGATGCAACATCATTTCTATACTGAACCTGAATGTGTCTAGATAAGACAGCAGCAAGCTTGTATTGACTGAATATCAAACATCAGCTGCATGAATACGCTTAAGCTTTTTGAATATTAGCTGCCATTTTTGTTCACAATTTATTATTCATTTATGTACAGTTTTATGCACATATAAAAGCCTGTGTTAAATAACGAAAATGATGAAAAAATTGTGATAAATAAAATCAGTAACATGCTTGACATATGCAGCTTTATATATGTACATAGTACCACAGATTCAGGGTTAGGGTTCATTTCCGGTCTGCAATGAAGCAGACATGCAGTTGCAGAGGCATGTCAGCGGAATGTTTGTTTGGGATGGTCATCAGGGGCCAGTTCTACTCTTGTGAGTGGCTGTGCTGCAGCCTGCCTCTTCTGTGGGCCTGCTTAGAATTTTTTTTAAAAATCCATATTTGGTTTGTATTATTTTGATGCAAAATGACAGCAAGGGTGTCCATGTATTTACTTGGGCTGGTCATGCCCCCCCCCACCCCGAGCAGCCCTTAGAGTCGCCCCTGCTATGCTGCTCTCCAATTGATGCCATGTACATCTCAGAACCGGCTCCAGGCTCCTCACAACCCTGTCTTAGATAAGTGGCTTCAAAAAATCGATGAGTATAAAATACTCTTAAATTCTTTAATTTCTGTAATAAATTCTAATCTTACCAATTAAGGAGGCTCTTGATCACCCTCTTTATGGACATTAATGAAGAAAACTGGGCATAGAGAAATATCAGCGAAGCCAGTCTGCCCTGAAATGTCATTAAGTCAGTACATCACAGTGGCACAGGATTATGGGAAAATAAGAACATCAGTATGGAATGGAAAATTGTCATAAGAGCAAAGAAGTCTAGGTGGGATTTAAGTTTAAGATTAAATTCAATCTTGTAGTTCTTTCTAGAACAGAAAAGAGTTTTTCAAGTTCTACTGCAGACATAAACAAACCCAAATTATTATTAAGGGGGAATTGGCATCAGTACGGTAGAGTACAATAATTCCCCCAGAATACAGGTAAAGTTAACATTTTTCGTTATTATAATTAAATGACTTATCATTCAGGCACGATTCACCTTCACCAGCAGTTAATTATTTATAGGTTTGACACTTCAGGTTCCCAATTACTTTCAGACTTTAACTAGGTATTATTCCAGATTTCAATATTCAAGTGTATCTATGTGATTCACTGTTTACCTAAAGGACCTGCTGTTACCTGTTGTAACACCATAAAAACAGCTGATTCCCTGAATACACATAATCGAATTCTTAAACTCATAAAAATGCTGAGATTTTATGTTTCTGTGATTAAATTACAAATATCTGTACACAACCACATTTTATAATGCAACAGCACATTCTGCGACAAAATATTCATCAAAACTGAGCGCATAGTGATGGATTACACACCCTCTGAATGATGTAATAACATTCACACCGGCTTTTACCGTCTAATTTGTTTGTTTGGGCTCATGTAATGCAGTGTAATAGAAATGGTTTTCACCAGAAATAATGAATAAAATCTGATGCATCTCTTTACAAATAAATGTGCACGATTATAAATGACATGATCCATTATGATTATACCAAAAAGTAAAAAGACACATGGCAAGGTACACAGATAATACAGTATTATATTAATAATGCTGTATTGCAATAGTGAACACACACACACACACCTGTACCCATATCTTTGTGGGGACATTCATATTTGAGGGCATACCCTTAATCCAAACAATGACAACCTTAACCCTACCCCAACCCTAACCCTAACCCTACCCAACCTTAACATTAACCCTACCTAACCCTAACCAACCCTAACCCTAACCCTACCCGACCATAACATTAACCATTAGTAACCGCACAAAATACAAGGCATTTCTAGTTGTCTGATTGCAGTCACAGATTTTTATAAAATTGAATTTTCTGTTGTGAGGACTGAAAAAATTACTGGTTTTCATCACAATGTGGGGACATTTGCCCCCCCCAGGGTAATGTATACCAGGAACGCACCCCCCCTCCCCCAACACCAACACACATATTTTCCAAGCCGCAGATAAAAGTGCTCAAACAATATCAGCTTTACAATTTATTACTTATAATGGCCATAAGCTGGGGCATGACCAGCACTCAAAAACCGGCAATCAGGGAAATGCGAGAAGATAAAGACCCATCCATCTTCAATTAATGTACTTTAAAGGCGTGATCAATAAAGCTATGAAGCATTGTGTAACATTCAAATGAGCTAATTTATGGAGCTTCCATAAGGAATAACAATTCAGTCGCCACTAACATTTCAAGCTCCTCTGGAGAATGATTATAATAAATTATTATTGCTATTTCCCTTCTCCTTTTTTTCCTGAGAGCCGCTGGCAAATGGGGAAATTAGTTGGTGCAAGGAAAAAAAGCCACAATAACAATAAAATTAGAACAAACACAAACGCCTGTTTATACAAGCGTTGGTTTGCCTGCATTCTCTTGCAGGTGTGCGTACTGTACAGGGCCGAGGGAAGGGGGGGCGACCTTTATTTTGTGGTACAAGTAAACCAGGCAACGGCTGGTTTCTTTGTTAGGCAAATGCAACACACTGACTGGAGAAAATCAGCCACGTTCCAGTCAAATATAAAGCTGCTTGTGACTTCAGTGCGACAACAATAGGATGATTGATATTTAAGTGTTTGTATAGATGTGGCATTTGAAGAGTGGGTTGCAGTACCAGGACACACGTGTGCATTGCAGCACACAAAAAGATTGGGGGCAACGGCAGTATTATGGATGTGACAGTTAGACTCATACTGGCAAACAAAATGCCGCAAAGCATGACCAAGCCTGGTATCAATGTGTCAATCTGCATATCTTGTCATCAGTGGCAGCTGGTGACTAAAAAAAATTAGGAGGTAAAAAGATAATGCATTTTACAGTAAAGAATTTTTCCAAAGAAGAAGAAAAGGAGTTTTTTGAATGACAATAATATTTTAGTAATGAGTTATATCAAAGTAACTTTCATATTTTCATTTAAAAAATAAAGGAGATAGAATTTGAGAATTGAAGCGGTGTTCTTCTAGATAACCAACAAGATATCCTTAACTTTTTGGAGAACAAGAGAAATTCTTGCTGCTTTTTATTGGATTATTCTTCAGTTGAAATGCTCTATTGTTAATTAATTGTCAAATAATTAATTGTCTGAGGTTAAATTGTGTTTTTTTCAGGATAAATATACAATAATTATCCAGATAAACAGCTTTAAACATTATCTTTGCCTGCCTACGACTTTTGCGCAATGCTGGCATGGTTTACCTGGATCACACGGCTGTTGAGGTCTGCAGGAGATGCACTGAAGTGGGATAAAATGCTTTTCAGAGTGAAAACTCTCAGTTAGGCGACAGAGGGAAAAAGAATAGAAATAAGAGAAGTGTGCTGAGATAAGCAAACGGTGGGTGCAATTAAGTTGTTCGCAGCATCTGTGGATGTTATATCTGCATGTGTTCTGTGTTGCTGAAACAAGGCATCTTTGCAGGGAAAAAAATGTACATCGCGGGGAAATAGCAGCAGCTGACCACTCTGCTGGGAGCAATTTGCTCTCTGTCGGCGTTGATATGATTCAGGCCTCCAAAATACGCCACTGTCTCCACGTTAATTTAATCTCTTTAATGAATATGAACAGAACAGCAAAGGAGATTGAAGAATGTATATAATAAATTTTGCTGTAATTACTACTGTGTCTATTGTCATTTAAAAAGTAGTCTTCTAGTCTTCTAATTCTACTTTCAAGTACTGATCCCAACATAGTGAAGAGTTCATTTAAGGCTTGTTTATCACTTAAAGAAACAGGGAATCTGTGACCATGTTTCAGTGACTGTTCATCAAACATTTCGACTCTGAAGGATTTTGGGCCCCATGAAAGCATGGTTTGGGCCCCCAAACCAGACCAATCCAATTATGTTCCAAATTTTTCCAAGCCCCTGGAATCACCCTAACTTTCCTCTCTTTTGCAGTGCCCTTGCTCAGGGATGCAGTCATAATAATATGCATGCAGTGTAAAGACATATTTCATATCATCTCCCATGGAGCAACCTGACTTAGGCTGAATATAAAAAGAGCACAATTAATTGTTCCGTGGAATTCAATAATGTCAAGTGTGTCCTTAACACTGTTGAATGTGACTGTAAATACATAAAGCATACATGTTTCAGAATAAAACAGCTGGGCTTTGTTTCAGAGTTTGAAAAACATCTCATCTCAGACTCAAATGCAATTCAGAATATATAATTACAGCTGACAAAATAAAGCTGATCACATTTCGATGTCACTGTGACTCCATGGATCGCTCTGTTTCCTGCCATCTCCCACCGGAATCCCGCCTCCATTTTAAGTGTGGCGTTTACATGTTCCCTCAGGGACAAGCAGGTCTCCTTTGGGTACTCCAGTCTCCTTCAGCAAGCTTTAGACTGGCATCTGATCCACGGTGTACCCCTGCTTTGTGCCTTTTGCTTCCTGGAGTAGATTCCATACTATCTTATGAGTCTGTCCAAGGTAAGTATTCGGAAGATGGATGGATAGATCTGCCGTTAACAAACTGATTTAAGACTATGTTATATCTCCATATTCATACATGCAAGCAAGAATTAAAACAATCCACCCATCTTTGCCATCTGCACTAGTGGCCAATATTGTGGAAACAATTCCAGTTTTTAGAGATTGCAAAACTTTATTCCATTTATTCCAGTTACTCCAGTTACTCATTTAATTGTCCAGTGCATGATATTTATAAACATTCTTTGATTGTTTACAAATATTACCACCAGTATTTGTGCAGCGTGTGACTCAGTGGGCTAAGCCTGTGTCCTTGTAATCAGAAGGTCGCAGGTTCGAACCCAGCCTCAGCACGTCTGCGGGTCCTTGAGCAAGACCCTTAACCTCCAGCTCCCTGGGCGCCGCTACGGGTGGCAGCCCTTTGCGGTCTACTTACTCCACAAAGAGCAAATTGAGGGAGGCGTAAAGATAGTTTCCCTACAGGGGATCAATAAAGTATCAATTATTATTATTATGATTATTAACACATAATGCGAAAAATGATTCCACAATTTTGGCCACTAGTGTATTTCAGGCCTGTACTGCCTCTAGCCTTTCCCAAGGTACAGGGCAGGCTGCACCACCACAGAGTACAGACATGTACCTGTCCAGTTTAATCTCATCACTTCGGAACTGTGACAGGAAACCCTAACAAACACATGGGGACCACTTTTGCACACTAGACGGGGGGGTGTTCCACTAAGCAGGGTTAAACCCAGTTAGCTAGAAGTCATGATTATCCAATAGAAATGCTCCTTACTTAAACTCTTATTGGACAATCATGAATTCTATCTAAGTTAAACCTAGCTAACCGAGAAATCCTGCTTAGTGGAACACCCCCGCGGAGGCCATAATTATTAACCCACAGCCATGAACGACTGTGTGGTCACTCTGCTATCCTTCACCTACTGATCATAATACCTATACAGCTATTTTGGAAAGAAAAAAAATGCACTGTAAGGGAAACAGAAGTTCCACTTTTGTGCCAAGAAGATACTCTCCTCCTCTTGCCAAAGCTCCCAGAACATGGCATCTTTGATCTGCTCTTAGAGCTTGATGTTATAACAGGTTTCCGTCTTCGGCTGTGGCCACCGTGAGCTACCAAATTCACCTGAGATCTTCAGCTAAGCTGGATGTCGCAGGTGATGCACTCAGCTGGCCTGATTTCACACCCCCCCCCCCCCCCCCCCAAGTAAGCAGAGCAGGAACTCTCTCTTCATTATGCAGCTAATCTACAGGGACCCCGGGGGGCCTGGTGATGGGTCCCCAGCTCTTCTCTCAACATCCCCCATCCCACAGCTCTCTGATCTCTGCACATGGTACCTTTTTTCCCACTTCCAGAAGCTGCCAAGAGCCCCGGAATCACTCGCCGTGACAGCCTCACCCTTTACCAGCACATATCCTCACCCGTATAGCTCTGTCAGCATTACAGCAGAATCTTACTCACTTAGCATCTACCCAGAAAACATGAAACCATACACTCCATCTCGGTCACCAGGCTCTGCATCATTAGGGCCCTGCCTTTCTAGCTTAGAAGCAGGAAATGCACAAAATTCTGCCACCGCAGCCTTTTCCTCTCAACCCGCACGCATGCTGAACAACTTACACATACATCTGTCCTGCCAGCAATTTAAGCAGAAACACAGAGAGAAACTGCCTTGCACATTTTACTTAAGCCTGACCATATTTGATCATGGTTTCGTTTTTTTATGCATCCCGAGCACAGCTGTCCGTGTTAAATGCCACGCACCAAATCCTATCGCAGCTCCGTGCTGCTGTCAAAACCTTTATGGTAATGAGTTTTTTTATGCATGATTTGTTTGTTGTTTCGATAAAGTCAGCCAGTAAATAAAATACACTGCACCCTTTCTCTCCACAACCCTACATTAGATAACTAGTTGGAAGACTGATGGATGGATAGATGGTGTTGTACAGAGAATGCAAACAATTAAATGGGAATTCAATCCAGTTGGTGGATAGTTCAGGTCCAGAAAGTAAAGGTCCAGACCAAGATTTCATTTTAACCAACCAGCTGAGTCCTCTGTGACTGTGACTCTTTATATTCAACTGGTTGGTTGAAACAAAATCTTGGTCTGCATTTTTACTTTCTGGACCTGAATTATCCACCTCTGCATAGAACAAAGTAGAGATCCATGGTTGACTATTGAATAGTGGAAGAAGTTCAGATCAGTCCCCAGACTCCCAATTCAAACCCTAATGCACATTGATCAATCAGAAGCTCTCACGCTGTCACCTGACTCAAAGGACTCCCCCGCACTGCTGCTTCAGCTCACGGTGGGCGGGAGATCCTGACCTATTTTGTGCTGTGAATAGAAGTTCATTAAATTGCACTTTCTTGGGGGGGGGGACAAATGGCAACACTCTGGAGCTTCAGGCTGTGACTGACTCCGCTTCCCACACCCACACTGCAAAAGAGGGAATGGACTCGTATGTTCTGTCTCTCCATTCTTGGATTCTTGGAAGCCCAATCTATACTTTTCCTGTCATCTCACTGGGGAAACTATAATCGTTTTAATTGTAATTGTTTACTACTGTAAGAGAAATCAGATTGGATGCAGGCAGACTTTCTCCTTCATTTCAGGGTCTCTGAGAAAATCCGAAGTTATCAATGCAAAAGACCCAACCTTGTAACACAGAAAATATCACTGCATTGCTTCATGGAAGCTCGTACTACAAAACGTCCGAGAATATCATTGTAAGCAACAGAATAAGAAACTGGCCTTCCTGCATTTATTAGTTTTTTCCATTTATGGGTTTACTTAAATAACATAAACGGAAACTTTATTTCTGTCTTGGAACTATATTGTGCACAGCCATTCCGTTTAAACTCGGCAACGTGCCCTTTCATGCTTCAGCAAATTTATGATAAGATTTACATATAAATGGAAATGGATACAATAGTCTTTTGATTGTGATACAAATGCTTGACATTCATCCAAAAATGACACAGTTGTATCATATCTATCTTTTGTTCTAATAGAAATGTCAGGATTTTTTTCTGCACAGTGTTTCGTGTTTCTGGACAAGGGAATGTGGAGCCGTACAACTCCACAATAAAATGATCATCAGTGAAAACAACGTTTAGGAACAATGCTTTTACGATCAGTACTGACAGTACATAGTGAAAGGTGATGAGTGTATCATGGACATAATGAAAAGCAGGCACTGTGATTTGAATGGTTGTTACTCTTTACTGTAAACATTGTTTTATCGCTTGGTAGCTGGTCAACAGCCAACAAGGAGGATATTCAAAGAGAAATTAAATCCACAACTGGATGTGCTCAGCTGTCAGAAAATAGATTATCCTTCAACACTAGAAATGAGTTTAATCAAAATAGGCAGGCTTCTGTGAAATATCTGAGGGATTATCTTCTACTGGGCACACTGCAAATGATTTTAATTTGAATGATGAGTTTGAAATATGAGTTAGAAGGGGTATTGCTCATTTTCTGTGTTGCAGCATAATCTTACATATTTAAATGCAGAGCAAACACTTCCACATAAAAAGATAGCTGTAAAGTACATGATAATATAAAGAGTGAGGCAATTGTTTGGGGTAAGAGGGCCATCTGCTGCTCTTCAGACTGCATTAGCATGCTATCTGAGATGGGGGGGGGGTATGCAAAAGGCCAAATGCTAAGATCATTTCAGCTCCTATAGCAGAACCGTTTGATGCCTTGGTGCGATATTCTTACTGGTACTCAGGCCAGGAAAAGACACAGGTTCGACATATGCTGCTATAGTGAGCCCCCATGGTCCATATGCCCTTATACAGTAATGTAGATATTATAAATTCATACACATACAAAGTGCTTCAAAACTTAATATACATTAATTTATAGAAATTTTAATGGAACATTTTATGTTAAATGTGGCCAGACCATCTTTTTCGGGGCATAGCGCTAGGACCACCGCACATCGCCACCTGCGGCTATATCTGTATTTCATTGTTTCTCAAGCATTGTTCCTCTCTGGATAGCTCGCATGCGGGATTCTATTCATACCTAAACTGTCCCATTAACAAAGCCGCACTCTTGAGCACTCACTTTTACCACTGCCATATGTTACACATCGTTCCGAAAATGTCATTGTAAATCTGAAAATATTATTTTACAATTTCTATTAACATCTATCTATTAAAACAGGGAAACAAATATTTATTTAACGTTCAGGCCTTACAGAAATTAATTGCATGACTCCAGGCCCTAAAGCAATTAGCCGCATGGCTTATTTTAATTATGTGTAGTAAGCATACTAATTGGAGCCAATTTAGTTTAATTACTATTAAGAACACAACTCATTCTCAGTAGCGAATAGCATTGCCTCAATTTGTGACCAAAGGGTTGTTGATTGAAATACAAAAACAGCTTGGCCAAGATTGGTAACTTGCTACTTTAAGTTGTTCCGACCAAAGGTGTCTGTTAAGCAACTATACAATTAAGCTCTGTGTTGCTTCACGAACAATACAGTATATTTGACCAGTTTTCATAAAGTCTTGTAATAGGACATTCTCTCCTTTCGTAGTACTGCCGAATGGTCAATTTGAGTTGCTTCTCGAAATGTCCAGTAGATGGTGCTGCAGCTTCTCGATAATAACAGTCTGCTGCATGGAAACGCGTCCGCACCCTCTAGGCTTGTGGGGTGACACAGAACGAGAAAGGCGGATTGTTCTCGCCGCTGTGTTTGATTTACTTTTGTCCAGACATCGTTCGAAGCGTGCGGCCGGAATTTCGTCTTCCCATACTTGTTGGTTTGGTGTAATTAGAGCCTAAATAATATAGGTGGCATTTTTTCTCATCTAAGGAAGGCCAAGGTAATGGAGCACAGATCAGCACGGTCCACCTGACCAAAATAACTTTAGAAAAAGTTTATGGCGCCCCCCTCCTTAACATACAGTTAAAGGAAGCAGTAATAATAAATCATTTATTCATTTTGCTGATGTATTCATTTACTAATGAGTGATGTTTTTTATTTCTACTATTTATTTATTTGTTTGCCGTAGATTTATTTATTGGCTAATTAATTGATTTATTTTTTAAGTCACCTGTCATTCTCCATACAAGATGGGTTTCAGGTAGAAAAAAATTATGAAATTTTTACGCCAAAACGTGGTTCCAAAATTGTTCTCTTCATAAGGGGTTTTTTGAACCACGTTTTGGAACCACGGTTTCCCTTGCCCGGACGCGGGTCACCAGGGCCCCCCCCTGGAGCCAGGCCTGGGGGTGGGGCTCGATGGCAAGCGCCTGGTGACCAGGCCTACACCCATGGGGCCTGGTCGGGCACAGCCCGAACAAGGCACGTGGGTCCCCCCTCCAATGGGCTCACCACCCATGGGAGGGGCCATAGGGGTCGGGTGCGAGGTGATCTGGGCGGCGGCCAAAGGCAGGGACCTTGGCGGTCTGATCCTCGGCTACAGAAGCTAGCTCTAGGGACATGGAATGTCACCTCTCTGATGGGGAAGGAGCCTGAGCTGGTACGCGAGGTTGTGAAGTTCCGGCTAGATATAGTCGGACTCACCTCGACGCATGGCTTGGGCTCTGGAACCAGTCTCCTTGAGGGGGGTTGGACCCTTTTCCACTCTGGAGTTGCCCACGGGGAGAGGCGCCGAGCGGGCGTGGGCATACTTATTGCCCCCAGGCTGGGTGCCTGTACATTGGGGTTTACCGCAGTGGACGAGAGGGTGGCCTCCCTTCGCCTTCAGGTGGGAGAACGGGTTCTGACTGTTGTTTGCGCTTATGCGGCAAACAGCAGTTCAGAATACCCACCCTTTTTGGAGTCCTTAGAAGGGGTTTTGGAGAGCGCTCCTCCTGGGGACTCTCTTGTTCTGCTGGGGTACTTCAATGCTCACGTGGGCAATGACTGTGAGACCTGGAGGGGCGTGATTGGGAGGAACAGACCCCCCGATCTGAACCCGAGCAGTGTTTTGTTATTTGACTTCTGTGCTCGTCACGAATTGTCCATAATGAACACCATGTTCAAACATAAGGGTGTCAATATGTGCACTTGGCACCAGGAAACCCTAGGCCACAGTTCGATGATTGACTTTGTAGTCGTGTCATCGGACTTGCGGCCGCATGTCTTGGACACTCGGGTGAAGAGAGGGGCGGAGCTGTCAACCGATCACTACCTGGTGGTGGGTTGGCTCCGCTGGTGGGGGAGGAAGCCGGCCAGGCCTGGCAGGCCCAAGCGTATAGTGAGGGTCTGCTGGGAACGTCTGGCGGAATCCCCTGTCAGGAGGAGCTTCAACTCGCGGGGGACATTGAGTCTGAATGGGCCATGTTCCGTGCCTCCATTGTGGCACCGGAGCTTAACCGGAGCTGTGGCCGTAAGGTGGTCAGTGCCTGTCGCAGCGGCAATCCCCGAACCCGCTGGTGGACACCGGTGGTAAGGGATGCCGTCAAGCTGAAGAAGGAGTCCTATCTGGCCTTTTTGGCCTGTGGGACTCCAGACATAGCTGACAGCTACCAGCAGGCCAAGCGGGATGCGGCTTTGGCGGGTGCTGAGGCAAAAACTCGGGTGTGGGAAGAGTTTGGTGAGGCCATGGAGAACGACTTCCGGACGGCTTCGAGGAGATTCTGGTCCACCATCCGGCGGCTCCGGGCGGGAAAGCGGTGCAGCATCAACACTATTTATGGTGGGGATGGTGCGCTGCTGACCTCAACTCGGGGCGTTTTGGGTCGGAGGAAGGAATACTTCGAAGACCTCCTCAATCCCACCGACACGCCTTCCGATATGGAAGTGGACTTGCCTATTTCTGGGGCGGAGGTGGCTGAGGTGGTCAAAAAGCTCCTCGGTGGCCGGGCCCCGGGGGTGGATGAGATTCGCCTGGAGTTCCTCAAGGCTCTGGATGCTGTGGGGCTGTCCTGGCTGACGCGCATCTGCGGCATTGCGTGAACATCGGGGGCAGTGCCTCTGGACTGGCAAACCGGGGTGGTGGTTCCCCTCTTTAAGAAGGGGGACCGAAGGGTGTGCTCCAACTACAGGGGGATCACACTCCTCAGCCTCCCTGGTAAGGTCTATTTGGGGGTCTTGGAGAGGAGGGTCCGCCGGATTGTCGAACCTCGGATTCAGGAGGAGCAGTGCGGTTTTCGCCTTGGCCGTGGAACAGTGGACCAGCTCTATACTCTCAGCAGGGTTTTGGAGGGTTCATGGGAGTTTGCCCGACCAGTCTACATGTGTTTTGTGGACTTGGAGAGGACATTAGACCATGTCCCTCGGAGAGTCCTGTGGGGAGTGCTCCGGGAGTATGGGGTACTGGACTTCCTTTTAAGGGCGGTTCGGTCCCTGTATGACCGGTGCCAGAGCCTGGTCCGCATGGGCGGCAATAAGTCGGACTTGTTTCCGGTGAGGGTTGGACTCCGTCAGGGCTGCCCTTTGTCACCGATTCTGTTCATAGCTTTAATGGACAGAATTTCTAGGCGCAGCCAGGGCATTGAGGGTGTCCGGTTCGGTGACCTCAGGATTAGGTCTCTGCTTTTTGCAGATGATGTGGTTCTGTTGGTTCTGTTCTGTTGGACCGTGACCTTCAGCTCTCACTGGAGCAGTTGGCAGCTGAGTGTGAAGCAGCTGGGATGAGAATCAGCACCTCCAAATCCGAGACTATGGTTCTCAGCTGGAAAAGGATAGAATGCTCTCTCAGGGTTGGGGATGGGGTCATATGGGTAGTGACCGAAAGAATGAGATCGTGGGTGCAAGCGGCCGAAATGAGTTTCTTCCACAGGGTGGCTAGGCTCTCCCTTAGAGATAGGGTGAGGAGCTCAGTCATTCGGGAGGGAGTAGAGCCGCTGCTCCTCCGCATCGAGAGGAGCCAAAGGAGGTGGCTCGGGCATCTGATTAGGATGCCTCCGGGACGCCTCCCTAGGGAGGTGTTCCGGGCATGTCCCACTGGGAGGAGACCCCGGGGAAGACCCAGGACATGCTGGAGAGACTATGTCTCCCGACTGGCCTGGGAACGCCTCGGGATCTCCCCAGAAGAGCTGGATGAAGTGGCCGGGGAGAGGGAAGTCTGGGCTTCCCTGCTGAGACTGCTGCTCCTGCGACCCGACCCCGGATTAAGCGGAAGATGATGTATGGATGGATGGATGGAAATTTTTACGCTACTGATCAAAATCAGCAATATTTTCATGCCACAAAAGATACCTCAAACAGTAGCCTAACCCAGTTTGCTGTGTTGTTATTTTGCATGACAAATGTCTATTTCAAAGTTGAATTAAATAAATAAAAACACAGCTGTAAACAAAAACTAAAAATTGTCATAAAATTTTCAGTGAAAAGAAAAGTTATTAAAGTGATCATAGTTTCTGTACCTTTGTAAAAAAAAAAAAAAAAAAAACCTTTCTCCCTTGCTGGAAAGAATTAGAGCAGTGTTACTTGAGATCTTAACCAATCAACTGTCAATGGTTGAATGGGGCTCTGTTTGCCAGATTGAAGGAAATCTTTAAGTATTCTGTTTCCATGGCCAGTGATCGGTGCATCGCCCCGCTATCACTTCTTGGCTGAGGTTATACAGCTATTTTACTGTGAATGCACTTTTGTCTAATTCTGGATTGTATGCACTCCAACCTTGAGGGGCTGTTTGTGGGGGTAGTTTTCAGGCATGCGTGTGACTACAGCAGAAACGCCGTTCAGGTCCTGTATTTCTCCTATTCATTTTTAATTCTCCTTAAAAGAGGGAAGCTGACAGAAATAATGTGTCAGGTGTGTCGTTCATTCCCTACCTGACATGTGCATTTATTCAGAGTCAGAATAGTACTTTGTGTGACAGCTAATTTAGAGCCGTGTTTCCCAGCCCAGTCGTCGGGGACCCACAGTAGGTGCATGTTTTTGCTCCCTCTGAGCTCATTGGTGTAACAGTGTCATACCCGGCTCATACGATCCTCGTGTGTGCCACGCCCCCTGATTATCCACATGTGCTTCCCTCATCGTACCTAGCTATGTCTGATTATGTTTGCCCAGTCTTGTGTATTTCAGTCTGTGTCTTGTGTTGGTTCCTTGTCTGTCATTGATGTTTGTCGATGTCAGTGCCAGCGTTCCGTCCTGCCCTGCTCGTTTCGCCAATAAATCCCCAGTATTTCCCCGTATTCCGCCTGTTCCTTGCTCGCCTGCCCGAGCGATCACCCGCTTAATCGGCGCCGATCGTGACAGAATGATGGACCCAAACAAAGAGGCGCAGCAGGCCAAGAACGAACGTCTTGGTCTGCTGAAGGAGGCCTACTATTGGCTTAACCAGCCCGATGTCCGGGAGAATCCCATCGTGCTGGATTTCGCCAACCGAAGCAGCGATCTCCTGCTGGCGATGTCCCCACAGGAGGACGGGTATCGCCTGGGAGAGGTGCGCGCAAACCTATACCAGCTGGTTCGGCGCATGACAACGCGGAGGTTGGAGCTGGATGCATCATACGTCGCGGAGGTAGTTCCCCAGCCGTCCGTCCCGTCGGATGTAGAACAACCTCCCGCGGCTTCCGTGACATGGCGGAGGAAGAAGAGGACGAAGACGCCGGTGGTCGCCCCGGCGATCGTCCTGGGAGCGTGCACGCTTGTCCCCGCTTCCCTCCCAGCCAGAGCGGAGGACTCCCTGGCCGAGCCCAGTGTCACCATCGCTGCCAAGCTGCCCATGCAGGCAGCTTCCCCGCAAGGGGAAAGCACCCAGCCGCTGCGGAGTTGCCACCGCCCCTGGAGCGGTATTGCTTCCGGCCCGAGCGGCTGGCCAATAAGGGGGCCAGCATAGTGCAGGACGCTATCCCGCATGTGCCCCGAACACTTAAAGGGGCCACGCCCGTCTTGCCCGCACGGGACCTACCGGTCCCGCCGCCTGCAGCTCCAGCACCCGAGCAGCCGCCCTTGCCTGCGGCTCCAGCACCCGAGCAGCCGCCCTTGCCTGCGGCTCCAGCACCCGAGCAGCCGCCCTTGCCTGCGGCTCCAGCGCCCGAGCAGCCGCCTCTGCTGCCGCTTGCACAGCTCGAGCAGCTGCCTCCACTGCCGCCTGCGCAGCCCGAGCAGCAGCCGCCACTGCCCCCTGCATCTCCCGAGCAGGCGCTCCCTCTGCCTGCAGCTCCCGCGCCCGAGGCGCTCCCTCTGCCTGCAGCTCCCACGCCCGAGGCGCTCCCTCTGCCTGCAGCTCCCGCGCCCATGCCCGAGGCTCTCCCTCCGCCTCCAGTGACTATGCCCCCTGTAGCTCCCATTCCTTGCCCCACTCCTGTCCCTTCTGCCCCAAACCTGACCCTTGTGACTCCTGTCTCTAACCCAGCTCTGGTCCTTCCAGCCCCGGTCCCTGAGGAGGTCCCAGAGAGCCTGACCACCGCTCCTCCCTCCGCTGAGGTAGAGGACCTTGAGTGGGACCCCTCGGGGACCTCCCTGCTGTCTCCTCTGTCCTCACCCCGGCGAGCTCGACCCCAGCCAAGGGTCCTGTTGTCTGTGTCCAAGAGAGGGAGAGGACACAGACGCAGGGCTGGGGTCCCTCCCACCCTGCCCCCTGGCTCGCCCTCCCTCACCTGCGCTGGGGCTCGGATGGCACCTGCGGGTCCTGGCTCACCGGGTCGGCTGTCACCTGCGGGTCCCCCTACGAGGCCTCGTCACCCTGCCTCGGTCCCGCCGCCGACTCCTAGTCGGTCGCCTGCGGGCTCCTCAGTTGCGACTCCTCAGTTGCCTGCAGTCCCCCCCACTCCAGCGGGTAGAAAGGATGTCGCCGCCTGCTGCGGCTCCCCCCCCTCCTTGCCCTCACCGGTGGTCCCTCCAGCTCCCTCGTCCCCTTCCCTGGTTCCCCCTCCGACTCCCTCCTCGGTCCCTCCGTCAGTCCCTCACCCTGCCTCCTCAGCCCCTCCACGGTCCCCTCCGGCTGCCACCCGTCGCCCGCTGGGGCTCCCTCGGGCTCCCCTTTATTCCCCCGCCTTCTCTCCCTACTCTCCTGCCCAAGTCCCTCCTTTCTTTGCTCCTCCTCCTCTCTTTGCTCCTCGTCCACCAATGTTCCATCCGTTCACTCCTGGCCCTTTTGTTCCACCTGTTCCCTCTCTGTCCCCGTTCCTTGTCTGTCTCTCTGCCTTCCCCATCCTTTGTCAAGTCCTGTCTTAATTTCTTCCCCGTGTCAGTTCTGTCTGTCCTGTTCCCTGTCCCTCGTTGACGGTTTTTTGTCTTGTTTTCCAGGTCCTGGTTTCCCCTCGTCTCGTCCGTCACTTCCCCTGAGGCGCGCCCGGACAGCACGCCTTTGGGGGGGGGGGGGGGGGGGGTTCTGTCATGTCCGGCTCGTACGATCCTCGTGTGTGCCACGCCCCCTGATTATCCACGTGTGCTTCCCTGATTGTACCCAGCTGTGTCTGATTATGTTTGCCCAGTCTTGTGTATTTCAGTCCGTGTCTTGCCTGCCTTGGTTCCTTGTCCATCATTGATGTTTGTCGATGTCAGTGCCAGCTTTCCATCCTGCCCTGCTCGTTTCGCCAATAAATCCCCAGTATTTCCCCGTATTCCGCCTGTCTGCCTGTTCCTTGCTCGCCTGCCTGAGCGATCACCCGTCGGCGCCGATCGTGACAAACAGGTAGTTATTTTACTTTTAATTTATAATTATACAAGATTCTGTTTTCCTTTTTCTGTTTAACCTGATGGGTACAAATATCCCTTAAGCTTCCCATGATGCTCTTGTCCTGCATCCCTCTGTCTTTTCCCCTTCATAAGGGTCCTGACCTCATTTCCTCTTCCCTTTGGTGTATTGCACACGCGGTAAGAGGTGAGGATCTAGTGGTAGGGTCCCCCGAGTTAATAAATCAATTGTATAATTATGCCCCATATATTTGATTTATTATTTATCATAAGTAAAGGATAGAAAAATGTCTATACATAAGTATATACATTGTTTTACTTTGTGCAGAGAGAGCGAGAGGGCCAGAGCATACGAAGTTTACCCCTTTCCTTATTGTTCTCAACAGGTATGTTTTCATTTGTATTAGATTAACATTATTTTCTGTATCATTTCGCATTTATGTTCAGTTTGAATAATGTGCGCGTTTTTCCTGTGGCGCGCCGGCGGCCTTTGGTGTATTGCACACACGGGAAGAGAGAGAGCGAGAGGGCCAGAGTATACGAAGTTTACCCCTTTCCCTAATGTTCCCAACAGGTTCAATAAAATTCAGGAACGACAACGGCGTCTGTAATATCCCTTCCTCCTGCACCCCACCCACCTGATAAAACCCCAAAACACAACGCAGAGTATAGGCAGGGACTGACCGGTTACATTGGCAGACAGTCCACATGGAGCAAAAACATGGAGAGTCTGTGGGTCCCCAAGGACCAGATTGGGAAGCACCGAGTTAGAGTGTGGGCATGTTCATTGCGCATCAATCAGGTACCTTTGATTGGTGGAAGTTGTAAGGGGGCGGGGCATAGGAAGTGTCAGTCACCTATTTGTGCTGTGGATTGTGGATTAAAGTGCACACGTTCATGTCTAGAATGCAGTGTGAAGTAGCAGGTTACTGCCTGCTAGAATGGGGAGCAGATCAGAAAGCTGGGTTTAGTGCCGTGACTGTCACTGACAGGACTGGCACACAGGAATAAACGATCATGAATAGATCACCATTTATTTTATTCTTTTAATGAATGTGTTACCTCTTCCAGGTAAATGGATTACAAAATTTAAGACAAATATGACAAATTTAAAACTTCAATATGAAAACTAAACAAAGAATACAGTATAATAATAATAATAATAATAATAATAATAATGATGATAATGATAATAGCTTAATAAACAAAATATGTGAACACATAATTACACTGTAATTAACCACCTTCAGGTTTATATATTAATCACTGCATATTCAGAATAACTGTAAACAGAGACCGTTTGACCATCATTCAAACAATTGCAGGCATAATATATTTAGCAAAATATTTTCCGGTACTTCATACGCTGCATTATCAGATTAGTAGACTGATTCCTGAAATACTGGATGAAATTTTTGATTTTAATATCAATCACTAAATAGCCAATAACCTTGCAATTATCAAGTGTGATAAAAAACAGATTCATTCACTTGATCTCTATATAAAGGTAACTGAACCCATACTTTAAAGCAGAAAAGATAAAGAGGACATACAAATTGCACATATACATTCATTGAGTGAGTCTCGAATTGTCTGTTCTACACTGTAATTACCCATCCTGGACAAAGCAAATGAAACAACATTCATTTAAAATTTCAACAGGTTTAATTAGAACATAACAAATGGCAATGTGCTTATATCAGAAAGACTTCATTGACAGAAGTGGCATGCATCTCATCTTTCAGTTCATAGTTGACCCAAAGTGCATGGCAAGGATTTTGCAACAGGAGCAGACATAACACCAGTTATTTATCATATAAATAAACTTATTTATAGAACATATCAGCTGTAAATCATATTATATTATATATATATATATAATTTTTAAGAATGTATAATATTCTGTTTTCTTAACAGAAAGCCCTAATGTAGGGTGCTAGTTATCACTGATTTATTTATGACAATCTATGTGACGAACAATTCTTTTTAAGCATCACGTACATCAATCACAGCAGTCAATTCTACAGTAAGACCATCACACACCAGGCTTCTTAACTCCAGCGTCAATGGTGGATACATATTTAAAGCACATTGAAGTTTGGGCTTGGGCACTGCATATCAGTGGATGTGCTTTCAAGAGGTGATTAAGTATAACGCATAATACATACACCTATGACTATTAACCTTATTGAAATTAAATTGTATTCATCGTTTTTAAAACGTGGAATATCAAACATGTCCTTAGAGTGTGGGGAATCCAAACAACATTCGTATATAATTCAAAGCTCTGCAAAAAACAGAAAGAGATAACAGAGCCTCAGTCTAAAGAGGTCCCGGCACAGCACAGTAAATGGCAGTGATAGTCCAGTGTCCATAGTATCAAATGATATAAGAAATGTGTAGAAAATGAAATAACAAAAAATAAATAAGTTCTACATTGTATAACTCTTACAAAATACAACTTTTCAGTGGGGGGGGGCGGACATTGCAGGTTATTGTTCAACAGCAATCAGAAATGATTTACCTATGTAAAGCATTGTTTAATTGACAGGAACTTCTTAACCAAGCCAGTGTGCTGAAGAGTTTCAGACAAAAAAGTGGTCATTTTAATTTAATCTGGTTTCATACTCATAGCGTAGACATCGTCATGCTATTTCTTTTCACCTCAAAGGCTTCTGGAATAGTGCTAGAGGACACTGAGATCTGCAATTAGCCCCTGACTAAGTATGCATACTCTCTGTACTCTTTAAAATGATCTTATATAGACCAATTACACTCTTTGGGCCAAGAACTACCAATATAACTAAAACTTCAGGTAACAGCCAGGCTACCTCAGTAAGTAGCACGTGTGGCTTTTAATCTCAAGGTCGTGGGTTTGAGCCCCACATCAGTAAGAATATCTTATTGCACTAATGTTCATCCTTTCCCTGATATCCTTCCCTGTAACTACAGCTTAAGAATTTCACTGTGTTCCTGGGAACACATGACAATAAAACGTGAAACTAATGTATGTCCATTAAGACAAGAAATGCACAACAACCAAACACAGCTTCTCTGCTCCATTAATTCAGTGACATAAGAATTAATTACAAAAGAATCATTTAGCCTTATTCACCTGCAATAATTTATGCAAGTTACTTAAATCTTAATTTGAAAAAAAAAATCATAATTTAAACTCAAATTACACAAATATTGGTACAATAGAACTGGATTAGGCATCAGTCAAATGCTCCATTACAATTATTAAAATAATGAAAATATTCTGTGACTGACATTGCAGTCCATGCACTTTTGAACAGAAATATCCCCCAGTAGCCTACAGTGTCTATCAGATTGGTTCAGTTGTTTCCTTCCTTAAATTTAATGTCCTCCTTTTTATTCACTGACCTTAAATGTATTTTATACCTTTAAATTGAGAACATTTCTATTGACATAAAATATTGAACTGAAAAAAAAACCCAGCTGGCATGTAGAAATTCCGTATTCAGTCATCTTATTAATGATGATATTTGAATCGCAACAGCTGTCCTGCGGTGCGACAGACAAATAGTATAAGTGCACTTTGTTCCTCGTTCTTGTAAAAAAAAAAATATGTCGGTTCATTCTCTCTGAGTAAAACATTTCGACATTGTCAGACATGAGTTCTGGCACATAATCACAGTGACTCATGGAGAGTGAGCTACTGAGAATGGATCCCGTGGATCTGCAAGGTTTCCTTTCGTTTTCCTGTATCTTGGTATTATTGCATTTCTATCAGCAGTTCACTTTACTAGCACTGTGTGCTTAGGTGCAGCAATCAACGGAAATGGAGGAAAACTGCTTTTTAAATGATAAATAATTCAAGAAAGGCAGGAGTGCTGCTTGCGCCCCAAAATAGCCTAGAACGTTTCCTGGCGGCCATCTGGACGCCATTCCCCTGCTAAAAAGAATGACATTTTCATGACATACAGCTGTCAGACTTTACGTTTTATCTAAAAATCAGCTCTTGTACGTTTCTTATTCCAGACATGATTGGAACAAAGGGGTCCAGCGCGAGTAACATTTCTGATGACTGTACAGCCCATAACTTGTGTTGAGCACTCAACGCAGGCAAAACCCACGTGTCACAGCCGAACAACGCGGTTATTTTTCAATGTCAGCGGATCAAAGTGTTTAGCTCGCTCAGAAATAAAATAAACAGCCTTAGGGAAAATGTAAAGGAATAATGTTGTTTCACGAGTGCTTGACTGTACATGTGTCTTTGACCTCTTTACTCTGTCTTGCCATTTTCCTGTGTTCCACTCTTGCCTGGTCTGCTGGAGCGCAGCACTTTGTAACATCCCCGGGCAATCTTGTGCATCCACATGAGGTTCATGACATCCAGGCATATGCTGGAGCAGATCCAGGCGCTGCGGCCACCCAGGGGGACCCTGTTGAAGGCGTCAGTGCCGTAGACAGAGTACATGCGGCTGTAGTAGACCGGCATGACGGCGATCCTCACCAGGAAGAACACCACCGCCATCATCACCCCGTTCGCCATGTTGGGCTTGGAGGATTTGCGGTAACCTAACACTTCAAAGAACCAGCTGGAAAACAGTGGCAACAATAACACAACCTGGATAAATGTAAAAAAAAATCACTGAATTTGTGTTACTTAATCAGACATTACAGTACATATAAATATAATATGGCAGCAAGTTTGTGTGGCATGATGGTGCAGTGGTTAGCATTGTGACCTCACAATTCTGGGACCAAGGTGTGAGTCTCCACAAGAATTCCATGTGTGGTGTTTGCATGATGCCCCTGTGTCCCTGTGGGGTTTCTCCCCCGCCCTCTAATCCAAAAGCATACTGAGGTTAACTGGAGTAACCAAACTGCCTCCTATATATGAGCGTGCCCCATCCTGGATTGTTCCTGCACCCCCCCCCCCCAACCCTGAATATGACAAATAGTTACAGAAGCTGAATGGAACCCAGTAATCATTCTTAGTGTTAATGTTGACGATGCATTCTTGCTTAATTTCTTTACTATACTTGTGTTATACTATAAATAAATATATGCACCCAACTATACTATAGACTTTACTGTATTATACTGTTCTGTGCATTCTTCTATATCATGTACTCTACATAATAATTAGGCCTATTACTTATGTATTAGATTTGAAGGTATTCATGACTTCCCCTATAAAATTGTTCAAGCACAGGCAACCAGTTACCTACCGCTGATTGACACAGGGAGTGGAGAACTCTGCAATCAGACGGAAGTTAGCGAAATAAGGCAACATTCCTTGACCCTGGAAGAACAAGGCAAAGAGAAATAATCAACTAGAAAAAGAACATCGAAAAAAAAAGCCTGCAATTACATTTTTTGGAGATTCCACTTTTGGTCTCTGAATATCAAAATTATTGATTGAACAGTGTATTAAAGGGGAGAGGAGCCTTAACAAGACTAAAGAGTACTATTCTGATATTATAATAATCTCATTAATATGTACATATATATTGGGGTAAAATTAATATTTAATTCAATTGTAATCACTTAATACTTTTCTGCTCTTGAACAACTGATGGTCTTAATCGCAGTGAATTAAAATTTATAAGACAGAAATAAACCATATTAGGTTATAGAAATTCAATCAGCCTTCAGAACAAATGTAGATTTTTGTAACACACAAGGAAAATGCCATGCCTTATAACTGTTAACCAATCCAACATTCATATTGATATTATACAACTGTCCTGTTCTCCAAAACTTGCTGGCTTTTTTACAAACCACTAAGTCCAGCACTAAATGAAGGGGCAGTGCTCCTCTCAGGATAAATAGCATGACAAATTTGCTTATTAGAAGAAGAGCTTCTCTTCATTGGATCCAGACTTTTTGTTATGTTACCACCTGCATTAAATACTAATATTCTTCAAATCCACAGAACCTACTCCTCACTTTAACCTCACCACATATGCTATCCAGGGATTGTAAGATGGATGGATGGATGTATGGACAGACAGAGAAATTATTCACTTAATCTAACCTATGGCACAAATGATCACCTCATGAAACAAAGTTAAAGTAGTCATTATGAAGGGTTAGGAGCATCATACAGAACATGACAAACGGACCAGTCAGACAACTGGCTGGTGCAGACTGTTCTAACTGGAGATATCTTCACAGAAGCTCTTCCACCACAAACAAATAACCAGTAAACTTATCCTGGCTGTAATTTCAACTGGAAATTAATTTTCAATAAATTACTATTATCTGCCTACAAATGTATATACCTGGATATGAATATATACAGAAGACATTTCAGTTTGAGTACGATGCTTATGGACACGTGGAGCTGCCCCAACCAGGAGTTTAACCTCTGCTTTTATTTTCGCTTCATGACCCTGTTTTTTATGACCCTGTATTGTTAGCCCAGCGATTACTTGATTGTTTTTTAAATCTGACATCTCAGTGAAATGGCTTATTTTTACAACTGTCAGTGCAGTCATAAAGATTTTATTAATCTGAGCATAATTACCAGCCCAGACAAAGGTGAATGACTGTAAACCCATTTGAGTAAGTACTCTTTCAACTGTGCTGTTATTCCAATTTTAAGATGTTTGGTTTGTGGCAGCGATGGGCTGGCCCCCCATCTTGGGTTGTTCCCTGCCTCGTGCCCGTTGCTTCCGGGATAGGCTCCGGACCCCCCGCGACCCTGTAGGATAAGCGGTTCGGAAAATGGATGGATGGATGGTTTGTGGCATTACGGATTCCTCAGCTGTTATTTATTTTTGTTTGTTTGTTTTATTTTTTGAGGCCTTAATTGTTGATTTTAAGCTATAATGTATAGACATGACACTGTTTGGATGCAAGTGCCAGTGTTCCTTGCTCCTTGACGTCATTGCTGAGGTCTGAGGGCATTGTCCCTTATCAGTAGAAAGATGTAAAAAGTTTCAGTAGAGATGTAAAAAGATTTTACCACAAGAGGGAGACAGGACACAACTGTTATATTTAATTAATAATTACTCGGCAATTCCGCTGTTCCTCTGCGGAAACACATAAACCATGACATTCCCGCGATGTTATTGTTGGAGGCAGACAACAGGGCACAAGTCTATGAATAACTGTATAACCACTTTCATTACATATTTTTTATCTTCTCCTAAACTCTAAATCAATTTATTGCCCGCCTAAGTAAGATATAAAATGAAGGAGGGGAGCTTTATATGTATCACAATTTGGACAGCAGAACAACAAATTGCCTGCTACTAAATCCTGGCGCAGTAACCCCACGGCCAGGATAATAAATATCTCCTTATTTACTTACAAATCCACTTATTCTCATTCTTGACGTGGTATAACACTAGACTAAGCATCAATATAAAAAAAAAAAAAACACAAAGGTAAAAATTTTAAAAATGTGCATGGCTTTGGCTGTTTAAATTTATATATATATAAATATATATGTCAATGATAAGTTTTATCATTTTGATTTCATTATTATTTGTAATCTTACTATTAATGTAGATAATAATAATGTATTAATTGTAAAAGTCAAATCACTTTCTTGTTTCACACACATGAAACGGAACTGAAAAAAATCAGCAATTTACAGAAATTAATAGATTTGCTTTTAACATCCAAAGCATAAATATTGAAATTGATGCCCCTGCTCCAATAAAAGCATTAAGAGACATTAAGTTAACAGCTAGGTTTTTATCTCAACATTTATTCATGATTAAGGAACATTTGCATTGACATTTTAGAACAAGTACTGCCTTTTAATAATAATACATAATTAGCTGTGTATTTTAGAAATATTACAGGAGACATTGCATAAAATGGCATCATAAAATATAAGTGGGCAGCAGTCTGTGTAATTTCTACTTCTAATAGCTGTTTAATTCAATTAAGGACTGAATTAGGCCAAATCATTATGTCTAAGGCTAGCAAGCACTGTATGTTATGTGGATTTTCCATTTTTACACACAATATATACCAAATAGCAATGTCTGCTGAAATATCACACTGAACACACAAAGTACCAACAGCATCGAATGGCTTAAATTATCTTCACGTAAAAAAACTACCACCTTCAGCACATAAGAATGCAAACGCATACAATTAACAGCACCCAAAAGCTGGTAAAAATACACTCATTAGCCATGCAGAAGAAAGCCATCGCTGCCCGGATTGAACGGCTCCACCTTCTTGGTTTGTTCCCACCTTGAACATCACTCTCAAATTCGCAAATAATTTATTCATCCTTCCCTCATCATACATAATTCATAAAAAAACCCATAACAAGGCACTCTAAATTTTAGATGTGAAACGCATTGATTAGGTGATATTATGAAAGAGAAGCTTTTAGGTCCTATTTCAGCTGCAAGCCAAAGCAAATGAGCACATATACTGCTGTGATGGTGATGTTCAAAGTGGCTGAACCTATACAGAAAATGCACTTACCTGACAGATTGAAACCAAAAGTGAACAATGTGTACTTACTCAAGACAGACAATATCCACCTGGCTCAAATTAAAACCAGAGGACATGAACTCAGCAATGCATGCTGGTACCTCTAAATACTGGTAAGTCCATACTGTCACTAGGCAATCTGCTTAGTGTAATGCAACAGCACTAACTGCAGACAAGACAGGAAAAGACTCCAGGGATCAGCTGAATCTGGCCTTTGGCAGATTCATTGTTTTTGTTTCGGCAGTTTTTGCATGTCGGAGTTTGCTGACAAAGAGATATGGGTACACTGGCTTTTTTGGTGAGACGTGTTAGGTGACAGCAGAGCGGAGAGAAGGAGGTCATTGGAAAAACAGGTGCAGATACAACTGATAGCAAAACGAGTGTGACACCAAACCAAAGAGCACACTTAGCATGCATTAGGGCTCTACCACGGCAAATCAAAGGATGCATTTGGACATTCACACTGTGTTCCTCAGAGTCTAAGGATTCTCCTAACTTTCACTAAGCACTTTAACTTCTTTAATGTGGTCATAGTGGGTCATCTGGTGTGTTGTGAAGTGTGGGTTTGATTCCTGTGTGTGTGTGTGTGTGTGTTTGCGCGCATGTGTGAAGCTTCCATCATGTCCTACTATGTCCAAACACACATGGTTCAGTTGGACCGATATACCTTAAAATTTTCCATAATGTAAGTTTGAGTGTGTGGGTGTTTCTCAATATATATACTTGAGCGTACTTGTGTTCTCGCGTACCCATTTTACATCATCTTCCATGCAAAAGACCAGTGGCATGTACTACAAAGCAGGGTTACTGGCTTATCGGAGTAACTTGTCGGATTTAAGGTAGTCTGGGCATAATGTAAGTGAACGAATATGAAGTCCATTTAAACTGTGGCACCTTAAATCTGACAAGATACCCTGATAAACCTGTAACCCCGCTTCGTAGTACAGGCCACAGTTCCAATACTAAAAACAGAAGTACAGAGCATGGTAAAAATCCCCAGATGTTGTGTTTGCCCCGCCCCAAATATCAAGGATACACCGAATCCCATGATTCATTGCATCTCAAGTTTGTTCTTGGGAGGCGATTTACGATATTTGTGTTCTTGGTATCAAGAAACACTGTCTTTGGATGTCCTGCCTTACAACATTGACCTATGCTAGTTGAGATAAGCTCTGGGGCGTGGAGGGGTGGCATGCATGCACGGAAGGCAGCGGGGGCATGCAGGCAGCGTGGCGTGGCGTGGCGGGGGGTGGGGGGCAGAGTCAGCACAGCTCAGCACAAAGGGGCAATGGGACAGAACCGGGGCAGACTCCTGCCGCTCCCACAGCTGAGCGCTCCATGCAAAAACATCACCATCATCATCAACATCATCATCATCGCCACCTGGTGACCCGCACAGGTACTGACACGCGACACCAAGAGTGAACAGCGGGGTCCTTCATGTGATTCCCATTAAAAAAAAAATAAAAATGCAGTAGCGGTTATTTGTTAATTTTTCACAATTCACTTAAAAATGATTACTGATTTAGTTGACTACTATCAATGAATTCCCATTATTAATTCCAGGACTGAAATGCTGGCCTCTTAAAACTGACATACCTAACCCTAACTCTAACCATAACCCTAACTCTAACCCTAACCGTAACCCTAACTCTAACCCTAACCCTAACTCAAACCCTATCCCTAACTGTAACCCTAACTCTAACCCTAACCCCATCCCTAACCCTAACTCTAACCTTATCCCTAACTCTAACCCTAACGCTAACCCCATCCCTAACCCTAACTCTAACCCCATCCCTAACCCTAACTCTAACCCTAACCCTAATCCCACTGTGCCATCATGCTGGTGTCACTTCCAGCCCTGACCTGCTGCAGTACTACATTCAACACTTTAGACCTGTTGCTCGAGCAAAACTTAGGTTAGTAAACTGAGTGTACAGTCTGTTCACGTCAATAAAATTCAGCCATATTTTAAATATAGCTGCATGGCAATGTGTCAGATACAGAGTCCCTTGAATTATTTATTTATTTAGTGAGTATTTTCAACTAAAACATCCTGATTGTCAAAGCTGCCTCCCCCCTGAAACACTGTCCTCAAAGATGTGACAATAATTCTCCTGAAAGTTGCTTTGGCATGCAAATCCTCCAAAACTGCCCTCCCAAGTTAAATCCAAGTTTCCTCATTTTATCTGCATTTAACGGGGAAGGACTTGTTAAAATTTAGAGACAAGGTCAGAACTCCAAGTGATACTAAGCTGACTTCCACGAACATCTCTAAAATAGTCCATCAACACCATACACAATTCAGCCTGTTATTTCCGATGACTCATAGTCACAACCCATCACACTATTGATTCTGACCTCAGTCATGTTCCAGCAGATCCCAATAATCGTGTGATTGAGATTGCAGATAAGCAGAAAGCAGACTAACCTGACTGAAAGCCTAATTCAGAAAGTCCTCCTTCTTAACACAACATCGGACAGCTGTTCACCCTTGGTCGCTTTTTTTCCCATCTTGCCTGCATGTTCTGCTCTCGGACAATAGGGAACTCACCAGTACATAGTAGTAAGCGTACAATGCCGCCAAATGATGGATTACAAAGAGCTTGTCTCCTATAGCCTTCCAGTAGTAAAATATGAGCAGAAGATCTGCAAGACAAACAAATCAAAAGGAAGATAATAAATATGTTACACTTGCCAGGTTATTTTAAGGTATATTCAACATTTAAGGTATATTTAAGATATATTTAACACATTAGTAAATACAACCTCTCTCTGCTAACTATTTCTGCAAGGCCACACATCTTACAATAATGGACAAGATGGTTGCAAATGCACACCTCTTACCGACAGCCAAGAGAATAAAGAGAGCCAAACGGGGATTCCTTACCAGAAACGAGGTAGCCTGCTGTAATCGCCACGTTAATTTTCACCAGTGTAGGATCTCCCCTGCCATCACAAAACATGAGATGTTCTAATGTGGTAATGCAGCAGGTATCATTTTTGGACAGGGTGGCAACTAGAGGTGTAACAGCACAGTTTATGGACTGCAGTAATGGTACAGTTTAGGTATTTTATTTAAGAAGAAAATAGCACATAATTCTTAAATTAAACAACAAACTCTTTATTTTTCCATATAACAAATCTCCATTCAGAAAAATGGCAGCATAAAATTAGGCTTAGTTTACATTTCTACTGTATGAAATCAAGGAAAGAAAGACATTAAAATTAAAAATGCTTCTTAATTTTGATAACTTGTAGATGTTTTGTCTATATTATTTAAAATGAACAGTGTACCAAGTACATACAGTTCCTGTACAGGCAATATTGAATTAATATTTGGAAGGAAACTTTTGGAATACCAAATTTAACTCACAATATGCCGAATAGTGTTACACCCCTAGTGGACACCAAACAGAAATTGTAGATGAATTATATCTAAGAATCATTACTTATACGCCTTACCAGACTGGATCCTGGTTGACGGCGTCGTCAAAGAGCAGGATATAGAGGCAGAAGAGTCCCACCACAAGGGCATGGAATGTAGAGACAGTCCTACAAAAAAACAGACAATGCACACGATCGGACAGATACGCATGGATGCACATTGGTAGCTGCTGTAGTTGCAAAATCAAAAAACATGCTCAACCCTAGATGGCGCTGACGTGCAGAAAATACGCAAAATAGTGTATGTTAGTTAGAACTTGGTGAAAAAAAGACCAGCAGGCTAATATACTAGATTAATCCACGCCGGTGGTTAATGGTTCATTTCCCACTGCAGCCTGGCCGGCGTCCGCTCCCCGAACGCCCACTAAATGGCTGCTACTTATTTTAAAACCGCAGGAGAGCTAACAGGAGAAACAGCAGGAAAGGAGCACTGGGTAGCCGCTTGATGGATTGGCCGCTTTACTGATACTGATCACCAGCATTGTGCTTTCTTTGGCATGACTAGTAAACATCAGTGTTTACGGAAGGGATAACATGGATAACATGGATAACATGACAGTCCGGGATGTTCAATAATGAGCATCACCCCCCCACACACATAGAACCCACTCGGCACATCACCCCCACACACACACAGAACCCGCTCGGCACATCACCCCCCCCACACACACAGAACCCGCTCGGCACATCACCCCCCCCCCACACACACACACAGAACCCGCTCGGCACATCACCCCCCCCACACACAGAACCCGCTCGCCACATCACCCCCCCCCACACACACAACCCGCTCGCCACATCACCCCCCCACACACACAGAACCTGCTCGGCACATCACCCCCCCCACACACACAACCCGCTCGTCACATCACCCCCCCACACACACAGAACCCGCTCGGCACATCACCCCCCCCCACACACACAACCCGCTCGTCACATCACCCCCCCACACACACAGAACCCGCTCGGCACATCACCCCCCCCCCACACACACAACCCGCTCGCCACATCACCCCCCCACACACACAGAACCTGCTCGGCACATCACCCCCCCCCACACACACAGAACCCGCTCGCCACATCACCCCCCCCATACACAAAGAACCTGCTCGGCACATCACCCCCCCCACACACACAGAACCCGCTCGGCACATCACCCCCCCACACACACAGAACCCGCTCGGCACATCACCCCCCCACACACACAGAACCCGCTAGGCACACCACCCCCCCCACACACACAGAACCCGCTAGGCACACCACCCCCCCACACACACAGAACCCGCTAGGCACACCACCCCCCCACACACACAGAACCCGCTCGGCACATCACCCCCCCACACACACAGAACCCGCTCGGCACATCACCCCCCCCACACACACAGAACCCGCTCGGCACATCACCCCCCCACACACACAGAACCCGCTCGGCACATCACCCCCCCCCACACACACAGAACCCGCTTGGCACATCACCCCCCCACACACACAGAACCCGCTTGTCACATCACCCCCCCCACACACACAGAACCCGCTTGGCACATGTAATCGGCAGGACCCTCCACTCCCCGCAACTAGGTCCACTTCTTTTTTTAATTTTGAAATTCTATCTTGACGTTGGTGCCCTGAATGCTTATAGCTCACATTTCTGCATGCGTAGACTGGTTTGGTTTGAATGAAAGTATAAGAAAAGGTGAGGGACTGTTTCTATAAAACGAAAAAGAAAAACAAAAGAGAATTTTTATCCTCTATTAACTATTGAAACACATGCGAGAAAGACACCAAAAATGTGAGCTTCATCGCCAGCACCACCAACACCTCAGCAACCTTCAGGGGGCGGTGGGGGGAGCGAGATTGGGAGTGTGCCGAGAGGGGGCGCCAGAGGTTAATATGTCGATGCTTAAGTATAACTAAGCCTTAAGCAGAGGTAATCTGCACAACATTGCTGGGGCATGAAAACTCTGAGACCCCCTCCCACACAGTGGAGGAGTGATATCAGCCCCTAATGCTGCGAGGTCTGCAGCAACATTGCTGGCCACTGATTTGTTTATATCAGCATTAAGTTCACAGAATTGGGCTTCTCATGTTTTTTATTGTTGATAAGATGCTCTTGAACTTTAGCCAACACACTACTTTGCTGAACAAATTTTATCTCATTATATAACCAAGAAATGCTGTTGCTCATGCTTGCTCTGAGTGTCAAAATGTAATGTTTTATGTTTTAGCTCGCTATGAACATTCACTGCATATATTCCCATCACACTTTGACTTTAAATTGAATTGAAATTTGCTAATTTCCTGTTACTGATCACCAACTTCCCATGACATCTTGGTGCTACATGCACTGCTTTGAAATAATAAAGTAAATAGCAGTCCAGACAATGTAAAAATGCTGTGATCCACATGCCAGGGAATTAAATGAAATGTTACTCTTGCTAACCCATGAAAACCAAATAAGACTGTTGTTGCTTTTCCTCATACATGCAGGAAGATACATAAAATTAGTCCGTTTCCGGTTTCGGCCTGTCACTCTTAAAGCTACAGTGCACAGGGAGAAACCAACTTTATTGAGCAATATAGAAATTATTCCATACACACTATGGGACGGTTAGAGACACCAATTCACCCAGGAGGAGGAATTAGGTGGGAGTTGAAACGCAGGCCTCCTGCACGACAGGCAAAAATTCTACCAGTAAACCACCAATAAACACCAACACAGCACTTACTTGATATGGCTGATTGTGCTGTGGGTCTGTTACTCTAGAACCATGCAGAAGGTCTTACCTGGAGTTCCACTCAATCTTTTGTTTAGGTGTGAGCCTGAGGAAGCCAGCAGTGACGCGAGGGGACATCCGGGGGCTGACACTGTGAAAGAGCCACTGGAAGGTGAAGAAGCTGGTCGTGGATATGGCGAGGATGAGCTGGCTGAAGGGATCCATTGCAGCCCGAGCACGCTTGGACAGAGAAGGAGAGACAGATGCAGAAATGATGGACATGTTAAACAAGGGTGAACCATTGGCGTGGCTAACCAAAACATATCTGCATAAAGCACCACACTGCAAATTAAGTGCTTTTCAGTGCATTTTCAATTTTCAATGCAATAACGTCAAAATATTATTTTTAAAAATCATTACTACAGTAGCTACATCACCCGATATAAAGGCTTTTCAGATGCTCAAAGGTTTTACCTAAACACAGAGGTATGAAAATTACGCATAAAGGCATGGATTTCAGATTTCACCACAATCTATTACGGGGGTTTAAGAATCAAGTTTCTCTGAAAAAGTTTAATGTTTATCCTAAAACTTTCTACACTTATCTGGATGATTCCTCTACAATATTTTAAATACAACCTTTACTGTGGGAGGTCATACACAGTTTTGATTTTGTGCATCCTGGATGTCTATCTCAAGTCAAATTTTACAGCTACACTGATTTCAGAATGCTACAAAAATATGTTAATGGATGATTCACATGCAACAGTATAATACACTCTATTACTGTTCAAATGATAGCCCTGTATCTATCACAAAAATGTTTTCAATCATCCATTGTAGTGTGGACTTATCTAGTTATGGTGATCTGCAGCCACATCCTCTTTATAATTAACACACAGTTACTGATGTAAACATGACATATTAGGTGTGGGCAGTCTTATCCGCAAAGGGCCAGTGTGTAGGCAGGTTTTTGGGATAAACTTTAGCTCACGTGTGAGGACTCTTCAGCCAATCAGTCTTCTAATTAGTAATCTAACTCGGGAGCTGCAGCAAAAACCCACATACCTAGTGCCCCTTTCTGCATATGATTACCCACCCATGCTGTCATGCCCGGCTCGTCAGATCCTCGTGTGTGCCACGCCCCCTGATTATCCTCGTGTGTGCCACGCCCCCTGATTATCCACGTGTGTGCCACGCCCCCTGATTATCCTCGTGTGTGCCACGCCCCCTGATTATCCACGTGTGTGCCACGCCCCCTGATTATCCTCGTGTGTGTCACGCCCCCTGATTATCCACGTGTGTGCCACGCCCCCTGATTATCCACGTGTGTGCCACGCCCCCTGATTATCCTCGTGTGTGCCACGCCCCCTGATTATCCACGTGTGTGCCACGCCCCCTGATTATCCACGTATGTGCCACGCCCCCTGATTATCCACGTGTGTGCCACGCCCCCTGATTATCCTCGTGTGTGCCACGCCCCCTGATTATCCACGTGTGTGCCACGCCCCCTGATTATCCACGTGTGTGCCACGCCCCCTGATTATCCTCGTGTGTGTCACGCCCCCTGATTATCCTCGTGTGTGTCACGCCCCCTGATTATCCACGTGTGTGCCACGCCCCCTGATTATCCACGTGTGTGCCACGCCCCCTGATTATCCTCGTGTGTGCCACACCCCCTGATTATCCACGTGTGTGCCACGCCCCCGATTATCCTTGTGTGTGCCACGCCCCCTGATTATCCATGTGTGTGCCACGCCCCCTGATTATCCTCGTGTGTGCCACGCCCCCTGATTATCCACGTGTGTGCCACGCCCCCTGATTATCCTCGTGTGTGCCACGCCCCCTGATTATCCTCGTGTGTGCCACGCCCCCTGATTATCCACGTGTGCTTCCCCGATCACGCCCAGTTGTATCCTGTTATTTTGCCCTGGCTTGCCTATATCAGTCCACATCTTCCCCTGTCTGATGTCCGTCATTGACGGTGTGTAACGTTGTGATGTCTTGTTATACCCGTAGCCGTCTCCCCTTGAATAAATCCCCGGTTTCCCCTGTTTTCCGCCTGCCTGCCTCATCCTTCCCTGCCTCCTGCCTGCCAGCCTCCCCATCCTTACCCGCGGTTCATGACGCATGCCTTATAATAATGGCTCAGTGGTTGGTGGCCCAGGAGGATTGCATTTTACATTAAAGGCCGTGAAGCAGTAAAGGCTGTTGTTGCGTGCATTTTAAGAGGTCTGCACTCTACACGTACATTGATTTAATAGACATTTTTATCCGAAGGAGCATACAACTCAGAAAGCAGGGTCAGATGGTCCCTGGAGCAGCCGGATGTTAAAGGTAATGTTCAAGAGCTCATCGATAAAACCACTCGATTGAACATGGGATTTGAACCTATGGCCTTCTGATTATTACTTTCTGACCCTTCTGGGAAGGCTTTCCATAGGATTTTGGAGTGTGTCTGTGGGAATTTTTGCCCATTCATCCAGAAGAGCATTTGTGAGGTCAGGCACTGATGTTGGACATGAAGACCTGGCTCACAATCTCCGATCTAGTTCATCCCAAAGGTGCTCTGTGCGGGCCAGTCAAGCTCTTCCACCTCAAATTCACCTAATCACGCCTTCATGGGCCTTTCTTTGTGCACTGGGCGACAGTCAGGCTGGAACTAAAAAGGACCTTCCTTCCCCAAACTGTTCTCACAAAGTTGGAAGCATAGTATTCCCCAAACTGTCTTGGTATGCATATCAGGCCAGGTGTCCCAATACTTTTGTCAATATAGTGTGTTTATAAAGCAAAAAAGTAGTTGAAAAATTACCCAAAAATATATATATTTATGACATACCAATAAAGTCTGTGAAATAAGTTGGCAGTATTGCCACGAGTTTAGCCAACAGACACAAGGCACTGCAGACACATCATTTGCTTTTGATAAATGTCATCTCTAAGGAATCCAAAATATTTACACAGAGCAGAATACAAATGTCACTGAGCGTGCAGATCAGAGCTGCCTTCCTCTTTATACTGTGACTGGATTGACCCTTTTGTTTCCCTTTTTCTAAGAGTGTGAGTCCAACACCCAAGGACAAAACTGACCATTAGTGGCTCAGAGAGTGCATGCAGAGCTCATGCAAAAGCAAGGCAAACTTTACACAGATTTCTAAACATGTACTAGATAATCCTCAAAAAGGAACAATCATTCAAACTGCAAAGCTTGCAACGTTTTGTTTCCTATGACAGAATAAAAATGTTTTAGCAAAACGTATTGAAGATCTCTACTTGGTGAATTTTATCACCAAGATTTCAAAATCCTAAACTTGTATTGCAAAACAGCATATTTTGAACATACCATAAAAATACCAGATACCAGTATAATGTTCAGATGATGTGACAGTATGAAACATTAGATACTTTCCAAGCCTCATCTTAACCCAGCTTCTGTTATCAGGCAACCAAGGATGGTAGGATCACATGTTTAATACCACATACCATATATTAGGTGAATTATTCTTATTGATATCTCTGAAAGATCTCATGACATGATCACAGCATGATATTTCACTAAGTTACCACAACGTCAGCAATAAAGAAGGAACTTTTTACCATAAAGAAACAGGAAGACTTATCAATGGTATGCTAGTTGCAAACTTATCTTCCAGTCTTTTACAAAAAAGCAAAATGCACAAGTGATTGCACTGTGCTATAAATGACATCTATAAATGTTAAGGCCGCAAATTTGGGTACGGACAGTAGGAAAATGTCCCTACCAATATTATGGAAGTACTACAGGTGCTGGTCATATAATTAGAATATCTTCAAAAAGTTTATTTATTTCACTAATTCCGTTATACAAGTGAAACTTGTATAATGTATACATTCATTCCACACAAATATATTTCAAGTGTTTATTTCTTTTAATTTTGATGATTATAACTGACAACTATTGAAAACCTCAAGTCAATATCTCAGAAAATTAGAATATTGTGAAAAGGTTCAGTATTGAAGACACCTGGTGCCACACTCTAATCAGCTAATTAACTCAAAACACCTGCAAAGGCCTTTAAATGGCCTCTCAGTCTAGTTCTGTCGGTTACACAATCATGGGGAAGACTGCTGGTTTGACAATTGTCCAAAAGACGACCATTGACACCTTGCACAAGGAGGGCAAGACACAAAAGGTCATTGCAAAAGAGGCTGGCTGTTCACAGAGCTCTGTGTCCAAGCACATTAATAGAGAGGCGAAGGGAAGGAAAAGATGTGGCAGAAAAAAGTGTACAAGCAATAGGGATGACTGCACCCTGGAGAGAACTGTGAAACAAAAGCCTTTCAAAAATGTGGGGGAGATTCACAGAGTGGACTGCAGCTGGAGTCAGTGCTTCAAGAACCACTGCACACAGACGACCATTATACAAGTTTCACTTCTTGAATGGAATTAGTGAAATAAATCAACTTTTTGAAGATATTCTAATTATATGACCAGCACCAGTATGTGTGTTTTAGGGGGGCAGGCCAGTTGAAGCTGATTTAGTCCCAGCCAATGTTGAAAACAAACCATTTGCCCTCGATAAATGTCCCACAGAAGTTTACATTTTAGGACCATTATTTTACATATATTTTGGAAACTAGACTTTAGTCTTTTTCCATTTGAAGTAGAAATGTAAGCGAATACAGTGCAGACCTTATATGTGAATTTGCCAAAGAATTGCTGTATCATTGTTCAAGTTAATGCTGAAGTCATATTAATGGAAAACATGATCATGTACATGAGACAAGCCCTCTGCTACTTTTTTCTGCATTTCATTACTGATGCAAAACATCCCTCTATTTTCCCTCAGACCTCATCCAGTACAGGTTCTCATTGAAAGCAGGGGACACCCTGAGCGAGACACGCACTGAAGACAATTAGACACCAATACAAATAACATATTCATGGACAGCTGAGGAAACCCAGACATAAGTTGCACCAGAAACTAGGAGCAGAAGATGAACCTAGATGTGTAACCCCACAGTGCTACCAACTGAACCTCTAGACCTAAACGTAACTTTCACATTACAAATTACCATTTGCAAAAACAAGACAACAGAAAAGCAAATGTCCATTTCTTGTTGCTTTTGAGATGAGACTACCAATGTTAGGCTTCCTATGTACTAGATATGTTACGGTATCGGGAACCAAAACTCTCAGTCCTTGTGTAATCCAACAAAAAAGTATACCATGGGCGTAGTGAGTTTTGGAAATTTGGTCTTCAGTTGATGTATGTCAATGATCCCGTAAGAACAACCCCTAAATTGTTAAACAAATTTCATTGAGTTTAATGTTTACGGTTATCTGACTACAAATGTTAAAGGGCATCTGCTCACATGTCCGCAATAGTAAAAACAAAACTGTGCAGGATGTGTAGCTGTAAACAACGGGCTAAGGTTTTTATCAGTACAAGATGATAGCTTGGTTTGAAATTGTTAAATTCCATGATAACAAACATATACAGAGACATTGAGAGCTAGCGAGTGTTTACAGCTTAAGCATGTGAATCTATATCAATACTGAACTGCAAGCGCTGACCGAATGGTTACATAAGCGAAATATCAGCACTGATGGTCAAAGCATGAAAAGCTGTAAGTTCGTTTCGGTGGCTACATGCTCTAATTAAAAGCACGACGTCTATGAGTAATTGCACGGCTCTTAGACGGTATTGGATTTTCTGCTGGCAGAGACACAAACGCCCCAACCACAAATTGAAGCAAGGTCATTGATTATGATTCATGGGAAACCCACTAAGTAGCATTTGTACCATAGTATAACAATTAGGTCATAAAAGAAAAAGATTAAAATTATGGCATAGCCCGACCGAAGCATAGTTTTAGTATAATGATGAACTTTGAAGAATGTAAATATGCCCACAGATTTGGAAGAGAGTGGATAGCCATTTTATAATAAGTACGATTATATTTCAGAAATGTATGCACACACTTTAAATACAAATAATTAGCAGCGGTTCAGAAGGACAGATATTTTTCTATACATACTGCTAAGAAATTAATAGGTATTCAGAGGTGCCATTGGTCTTCGGCAAATGGGACCGCATCGGAGGCGGCGTTTTAACAGCGATAATGAAAGTAACTCGGCAAATCCTTACGGCGTATCACTCAATCTGGACATGAACAAAAGCAACTTCCGATACTGCGACCTCCACAACATCGGGATTTCTAATCACTCGACTTGAGACCTGAGATGAAAAGTAATCTGTCAGGTCAAAACGATGGCACGGTTACATCACATATATGTGCAGGAACCGTGCTGATGAATGTAACGGTGGGCTGCACTGGCAGGCCGGCTCACGCCGCATTGCATAAATACGCAAAATTGATTTCTATTTCCAGACGAGTTAAACATAGAAATGAATGAAATCATCCTTACCTTGTGTCTCTCATTAAGAAGAAAATTATCGCTCAACCGATTTATTCGGCATTATATTGCAATATAAGGGCTGTTAGATCTAGGTTTAGTCATCACTGGAAAAAAATATGTATTTTCGATAACCATTTTTGGAAAATAACAGACATTTATGCATGACACGGATGCAATTTACATTTCGATGCCTGACATTTCGTGCACGGCGGGTATGTTGAACGCTGAAATTGATGCGCCGTTAGAACTGATGCTCGGTTATGGCAGGGTTACTGCAGGGCAAGGCGCTTCTCCAATGAGAATCACATTTCATTTCAAGTCTTAAAGAGACATTATCTTGAATCGAAAGCTAGAACATCGATTAATTAACATATTAACCAGCACCTACACATCTTACTCGCACGTCACTTAGGCCTATTTTTTTACTTAAATGTCACCCATCTGTAGGTGTTCTCGAATACTCAATGCCACGGACGGCATCTAGGGCTGAATTCAAGTAGTTCCAAATGAAATTATGGCACAAATTGGGCACAAAAGATCAAATTAGGCCTTACTGCGTGGTGGCATGTTTTGTATCGTTAAAGATTCTTTGACGAGCTTTTTATATTTTATATATAATTATATATTTTATCTATTTTAAAATGTTTTGAAGATGAATGGATGGGTGGATATGGATGTTTATGCATGTGATTTGAGCTGTCAGACCATCTGATGTTTTAAACCTGAAAGTTATATGGTAAAATATATCCATCTGAAAAGTATGTATACTGTTTTATACATGCCGGTACTGAAAGGTGTCAGTAAGTCAGTCTCTCAGCATATGATCGTTTTTGAATGGCACAGCAATATTACATATAATTGCCAACAATAACTTGCAGTACATTATTTGGTTCCTGTTCAATTCAATTGAATTCAATTTATTTTTATATAGCGTCTTTCACAGTAGACTCGCCCCAAGACGCTTTATATACATGGTGTTGTGACAGGCTGCATTCTAACATTATTAAAACAAAAAAATACAAAAACGAGGGAAAGGAAAGACAAAAAAAATTAAAAAGAAAGGTAGGTGACAAGGGAAGAGAGGAACCAGAAATTCCCAAATAGGGAGAAAAAAACCTCTGGAGGTCCAAGGTCAACTGGCTGCCCACGCCCCGCCCCCAGTACCTAACTTCTGTTAGACGTTTTATTTTTTTTTCTCTTACTTCCAATATACAGAGTGTAATCATCGACTTTACTATAATTCACTTAAATTTGACAATGTTATGTATACAGGTTTATGTCAGTAATTTACGAACTAGGCTTCAAACAAAGGAGGTTTGACGTCCGTCTTCATTAATGTCGTTTCCGTTAAGTTTGATCCGAAGAGGATGCCGTAGTTCCCTTATGTGTTCATATCGTGTCATAATATGGCAGCGCTCTTGGGTGTTTTCTGTGGATTTATTCTCGTAATCGTACTTTTTATTCTGCGGTTATTCATTGTTGTACGGAAAGGCTCAGGATGCAGACCCGGGAAGAAGGGCTCCGTCAGTGTCCTTGTTGTTGCAGGCTCAGGTGAAATTGAATAACTTGCTTAAGAGTAGTGCGTTATTCAGACGACTTCATGAAATGTCGACGATTCATTCACAGCTGTTCACGTGTATTGATGACCATCTGGTTAAATTAAAGGGGATATTGTTACGTCTCGATTGTGTACGGATATATCTAATATTTTAACTGTTCGGTGAGCGTAAGATTGTAATAGATATAGCCAGAGCTTTTTATGAGGACAAACTGCTTTTCCAGTTGCCTGCCTTCAGTTGTTCGGTCATAACCATGGTTATGCTGAATTACTTCTTAACAGGCGGTCATACCACGGAGATCCTGCGGTTAATGGGAAGCCTCTCGGAGTCATACTGTCCCAGGCATTATGTTGTCGCTGATACGGACAAAATGAGTGAGGACAAGATCCGCACCCTTGAAGCATCAAAAAAGCAACATGATCAAGGAAATGTAATTGAGCCTTTTTGCTTTGTTTTTAAGCAGCGATACTTGCGTTCCTCATTTCAGTTCTCAGCGACATTTTAAAAACTTTTGTCTTGTATTCACTTTTTGTATTAGTGAAGCTTAATGAAACTGACAGGCTTTTAGAAATCAATACGCATTAGACGTGAATAAGGGTAATAATTCCAAAATACAATGATAAATGATCAGCTAATTTGGAAGTTAGGTCTTTCCTGAGAGTGTTTAAATTAGTATTAATTTATGAATAGCATTTGCGTAAATGACCTTAAAGAGCTTGTCTGTTTTTTGTATTGCGTAGTGCTTAGTTATTGAATCAGCTGAAACCTCTGAGTCCTGGTCCAAACCCCAGGAATTTCTACCGTTTAATTAGATTAATTCTAAATCTGACCCGGAATTATTTGATTGTTCAGTGCCGATAAATACAGAATATACAGGGTGCAGATGTGGGGATCCAAAACACCTTCTCAGTACCTCCGCATATGTTACAGTAGGGGGCGGTATTTCATAGTTTTCTTCTGGCTACGTAAGAAATTTGTTCCCACTCGCTTGTCATGTTTGCATTAAGCAGCTGTTTATAGAAATCTTTTTTTTTTTTTTTTTTTGCTTGTGTAAATAATTTATGGGACATTATTAGTGCTGTGATGTATTTAAAACGTGGTCGAAGAATAACATGTGACGTCTTCTGATTTCCAGTTTACCATCCACCGGGTTCCTCGGAGCCGAGAGGTGTGTCAGTCCTGGAGCTCATCGGTGGTCACCACAATGAATGCCTTCCTTTACTCTCTACCCCTAGTCTTTAATCTTCAGCCTGATGTGGTAGGTGTAGGGGAGTCTTCCAGTTTTTTATGCATGTTTTTTAATGGTATCACTGCCCATCTTGTAATGAGAACTCTATTTGAACTATGTATTATTTATAATAAATTAATAATTAATGTCTTTCCAGTGGTGCAAATCTATTTTGGGACAGAAAAACATTACTGCTTCTCTGCTACTAGTCTTCTTGCTAAACTATATGTAACCCTTTAATAAGCACTCGATACTTTAATATAGAGTTTTAATTAAACAATGTTTATGATATAGTTCAAATTGCAGCTGCAGTCATTAATGACTGGCTTTGAAAATTTTTTATGACTGTAATTCAATGCCTTTTTTTAGGTGTAACCTAGTCTTCTGCGGCCGGTGGTGGTGAAACAAACTAAGATCACATGATATAGGTTGTGTGGCCTCTGGGTTAGTCTGCCGATGTCCAGAAGGTCACCGGGTCAAATTCCATGGCGAGTAGAATCATTGTGTCATTGTCGGGCACTTCAGTTGAGACCTTAAGCCCAAAAAGTGCTCCAGGGGTCCTTGGGGGGTAAAAAAAAGCTTTACTCTCTCTGGGCAAATAGCAAGTAAAGTACCAGTTTAATCAAGGGCAGGGTGATGCGTTAATATGGGGTAGATGCTAGTGCTTTAATGACGGTATAGGCATTAACTGTCAGATGCTTTTCTGATACAAGAAGGCAGAGTATATCCGATTATGTCTGAAAACAAAAACATTCTGAAGGTTTGCTTTCCGCTAGTCTTCTGCTAACTGGTACACAGGCAAGGATATCGATATAACAATGGTTGGAGACCGTTGTTCTAAAATGATTAAGTGACTTTTTTTATGGGTGATTTGTGGCTCAGTGTGTTAGGATACTATGCTTGTTATTGAAAGGTTGCTGGTTCAGATCCCTGGGTCGACGGCGTTAATTCACTGCTTGGCCCTTAAGCAAGGCCCTTAACTCCCAGTTGCCCCAGGGACAGTCTGACCCTGCATTCTCCGAGACGTACGTCACTTTGGACAAAAGCATCTGCTACGTAATTTAAAAAAAAAAAACTGCCGGTTATGTATGCGATTTAGATCTGAATGAATTTTTTCAGTAGTTCTTTCATAAGAACTGGTGAGCCTTTATGCCCTATATTTCAAGTGTTAATTTCATGTGATGTCTCAGATCCTGACAGTTATTCCCTTAAGGGATGTCAGAAGGTATCTGCCTGTGCGGAAGCTGCTCGCAGTGTGGCAGGCCGTACCAGCCAGCATATGAGTGCGTGAGGCGTGATCTGGCTGATTCACCACGCCTGGGCCTGGGAGTCATCAGGAATAAATTATGCAGGCTCTTGTTCACTTGCAGAGATCTGTCATTTTTACCAGGAATTATTGCAGTTGTCTGTCTGCAGGGAGAGAGAAGGGCGTGTAAATCAAGGTTGAATTACTGGTATGTTTAAATCACAAAGTTAGATTCTTAGTGACATATTTGGGAAAAGGGCTACTGGACACATTTTATTAACCGGAAAAGTAAAGTCTGAATCTGTACCTGAGTGCCCTTCTGGATGTCTTAAAATGTATCTAAGCATAAGCTACCAAATAAATTGGAAAACAGTTGTATGTTTTGTAGTGGAAATGAGGAATATTCTTTGGGGAAGAAGGATACCTTTGTCCAGATTCCAGTTTCTACAGGGAGTTTTTCCCCCTTTTTTTAAGTGAGACATTGGGGGGGATATAACTCTTGGGGAAAATGACCATAAAATGCTTTGTTACCATCTTGATTTACATTGCCCTGTAAATGCCCTCCATCAAGGAAACTCCATTTCTTGGCTAGATTATGGTTTCTTCCATGAACTTTGGTGTACAAGAGCAATTGTACGTCTGAACCTAGGTCCGCACTGGCCCCTCAGCCAGCTCTGTAGGTAGGTCCGCACTGACCACACTCACGGTGTCTCTGTAGCTCCACAAACTTTGCAAATCGTGACATTGCGCTAGTCGTCATTCCACACCCACCACATGGCCCACCTCACTCATCAGATTCATTCGTTTTAGTGGCGTCCCGTTTTCTCGCCTTACAGTTTCATGCATAGTGAAACTTCCTGGTTCCAGATCAGTGTGATGTGTGCTGAGTAAGCTGTTCACTTTTGAACATGACCAGCATAAGGGTTAACGCAGAAGATCTAAGCATGAGTGAGAGCAACCATCATCGGTGGAGGAACTCGCTGATCTCAAAACCCCCCTGACCATAAAAGGGCTTCTGTGCTCCCTTCTCTTTACCCCTCCCCCTAAAACCAGCCCCCAAAAATCCCCAGTCTCATCACCACAGTCCTGAACCCTCAGCAAGGTCAAGTTTAATGCGTTCTCTGTCTGGGAAAAAAGAACTGGAAAGGAAATCAAGTCATAGTTGTTATTGTTTTTTTCAAGGACTTTCATAGAATGTATTCCAGCCTAACGATTCATCAGAGCAGTACTTAAAACCAGCAAATTTATATTTTCTGTTTGTCTGAATTTATGGGCATGTGTTATACCACTCCGTGGGGGGCATGTTATTATAAAATAAACAATTTATGCATAAGTCACTTTTTGAGCATATCTAAGAGTGAATGATATTTACAGAAGTTCATCCCAGTCCAGGAGAACTCTTGTGTCCACCACATTGTCCTTCCACTAACCTCTTCATGAGTCTTGACCATGCAGTAGTTCAACTTCCCACATTTGGGGGAATCACACGTCGGATGTCTCACCCTTCGTGATACTTAGAGAGCAGAATTGATTAATATTTGGCTAAATTTAAATGAAATACCATTTATTTGCTTAATTGTTCTCAAGCAATGACCTGTGCCTTTAATCATATTACCTTCGGCACGGTTTCTGCTTCCTTGTCTGTGCAGGTATTGCTTACAGATTCCCAAAAGAGAAGTTAAGAGTTGATTTCCATGTCACACCTGACTCTTTACGAGTGGAAAAACCAGCACAGACTCTGGAGTGGACGAGTTGTAATAGATTTCAGGAGGGAGAAGGCTTTTTAAAAGAAACTCCACTAAACATTCTCCATTTCTTAACTGCAGGGTCGTTTTATCTATTTTACCTTTCAACCATTTGGCAAAAAGCTGACTTTCAAGCCGAGGATTCAGATGAAGAGAACTTCCAGCACTGTCCCCCTCCCCCCCAAAAGCATGCCAAAAGACTTGAATTTTCTTTCCCTGTGAGAATTTGGGAGTAGACGTTGTAAGGTACATATGGTGAACGGGACGGAATAGCGATTCAGCATAAGCCATAATGAACTCAGCAGTTTGCGCTGCCAGTTCTGTGACACTTGCGCAGCTGCCGCTGATCTGAGCTCAGTTTTTCCGTTTCTCTGTGCCTGAGTTTTGCTCATAGCGCGCTACGAGTTTCACTTGAGTCTTCGTTTTTTAAAGCATCCTCTGCAGAATGGGAGCACTGTTTTTTGTGTGTGGAAGAAGTGCCGAACGATGATCTTTTCTCTGCGCAAAGTATTTCCTCTGGCATCTCAGATATCACCATTTCTGTTTTTCTTAAGCCTCAGTCTTTCCATTAACCCTGTGCAGCTTTACCGTCGAGCGTGTCAGTTTCGCTATTTCATAGCCCCATTTCCCCCAGTAACCTGACTTGGAATGACCCACGATGTTAGAAGGAACTTGATAAACGATGACAAAAAACCACCTTTTCAGATGTCGGCTTCAAAGCAGCAACAGAAAGAGTGCTTTGGGATATCTTTGGATCACTACTCTCATTTATGTTTTGCATTTTGTTTTATTTGTAGTCTATAGACGGGTCCATTCACCAAATATAGTGTGTATATAGATTATTGTTGCTGTTGCCCCTGCTGCTGCTGTTTTTGTACCTAATACCTCAAAACAACTGATTGCTTCCTGGGACAGATTTCAGGTTTACTGAGACCCAGTGCTAGATAAGTAGGGATTGTTCTTGTCTCTGGGAGAAGAGGGGAAAAAAGTGTGATTTTCTGAAGGCTCTCGGACATCAACATCTGTCATCACAGATCGTTCCATATTTGTCCAGTTGGACAAATTGATGTTGCTCACCATTTAAACATGTAATTTATCGCAGTGCTGGAAAGTAACTCATCGTCTGAAAGTATTGTAGTCTTCTGGTCCTGAGGGTGTTTAGGGTGCGGGTGATGTTAGGTACGGGGGTGGATCGGGATGTGAGTCTGCTTCACTGATCTCTGACTGTGACACAGGAAGGTTTTCAAATGGCTCTGATGTCACCGTAAAATCAGGAAGCTTCCTGTGGGACCTGGACAGTCTCAATTTCCTTATGAATTTTCCTTTTGTTGTGTTTCTCGTTGCATTGGGGCCTCTTGCAGACCATGACCTAGGGGAGGTGGCTCTGATTTATTTAGCCTCATCCTTTCATCCTAGAACACATGGGGTTGCATGTTAGAATGCAGCAGGGCTGGACTGGGATTAAAAATCAGCCCTGGACTTTGGAATCCCCAAGGTAAAATTTTGCCAAGCAATAAGTTTTGTTGACCAGGGGGGTCCCACAATAAATTCTGCCTGGTGTGTCAGATGGCCAGTCTGGCCCTGACAATCGGCAGAGACTGAATTTCTGGCTTTCAGTTAAGCTTGTTGGAGTGGAAAAAAATGTGCGTTGGAGTCCAGGCCACTAACAAGAAAAGTATCTCAGGAATGTTCTAACCAGTCTTGGGAATATAGCTTTACTGCAGGACGGTTTTGCATAAATACTGTTGTCAAATGATTGCAGAACAATGATCGGGATAACGAAACATTTCATAAAAATATATATATTTTTTGTGCCTTCAGTTTGTTTTGATGGTTGCGGTCTTGTGTTTATAAAAGCACAAGCCAATAATGACAGTAGGGCCAGTTTGCCCATTTTCTTTAGCTACCAGTAAATGCCAGGGTTTATGACATCACTCATTTTTAAATTACAGATTTCCTCCGCAGTTGACCTAATTGCAGAAAATGAACTGTAAGTGTACAGGACACAAATATAGTTAAACATTTGTTTTCAATCAGAAAGATAAAAGTAAATATACTGTGGATGAAATGGGTCCAGTATTAACCAAAGTTGGTAATTCCACGTTCATTTGTATTCACACTTTTATAACATGTTTATTTCCTTCTGTATAAATTTTCTACAACAAAGTATTAGGGGCACATTGAGGGAATAAAGTAGCAATTTTGTGAGTAAAGTTGTAATATTAAGAAGATTAATATTAATAATTTTGGATTATGTGTTATTTACAAGGGAGATATTACAATAGTGGCCACCTGCCATAATGAGGAACGTGGAGCATCTTGTGAAGTTACTTTAGTGCTGAATAGGAAAACTGTAGAAACTGGCCAGCGGCTGTGAGATATCCGTAGGAGGCGAGTCGTCTCCCATGATGACACCACGCAGATTCCTCACATTCATCTGCTTTCTGGGTTTCCACATGAAATGAAAGCTCACGTCTGACAGGACATGGGTTGCCAAACTTTTCCACTATCATCCATTTGCAGAGTTGCACCACCTTACTGTACATCAGCACAGGTATAGGTGGGAAGCGTGGAGATGGGAAGAAACCTGAGTTAGTGGTAGCGGAATGTACTGTGTTTGTTTTATTGTGATGTTAATGAAGTTAAAAGCAACTTTGGTTTTATTTTATTGCCTACATTATTATTATTATTATTATTATTATTATTATTATAATCATTATTATTATTATTATTATTATTATTATTATTATTATTATAATAATAATAATAATAACAATAATACTGCGATAATATTGATAACATCATTTTGGTCACAACAATCGTGATATTAAATTTTCATACCGTTTAATCTCTATACTTTAGGTGTGTAAGCTGGATCTTTCGAGTAGAATTGTCAGGCATTTTTCTGTGCCGTGTGTGTGTGTGTGACACAGAGTTGATGGACAGCTGTGGTTTTTTGTTGTATGTGCCCTGTCAGCATGTTCTGACTAGTGATCTTTCTGCTTTATTATGGAAACAATGGTTGATGTATGTCTCTTACTCAAAGTTGACTTCCCACATCAGGACTCAAGATCTAGGTCTATGAACAAAGGAGAAATATACACTATAGCAGATATATTTTACTCTTGAGACCATCATTTATGCCAATCAGTTCAGTTAATCTACATCTTTGGATTTGTTTGCTCTGACTGGATGAGCTGATGGAGAATGTAGATGCAATACGTCATATAATGCAAAAGTTATAGGAAATAGATGAATGAATGAACAAGTAACATGCAGCCCTGCTCGGGATTAGTTTGTAATTCAGCTCAATCCCTCCCACCCATCACCACTGGCCAAATATCAAGGTTTCGGTTGGAGTTCACTGTTCACGCAATATACTTTATTGTGGAGTTTATTGTTAGCTAAAATGTCTAGCTTTACCTAGAATATTACCGCTAGAGTAAGCTCAGTTTGTCAGGTTTTTAAAGGTTGTTCTGCCTTTGTCTGTACAGCCAGGTCCTCAGTGTTGACTTTGACGTTGTCCTTTTGTCATTACCGTTCCAGGTGTTGTGCAATGGGCCGGGAACCTGCGTCCCTCTGTGCCTGGCGGGGCTGCTTCTCGGCATCCTCGGGGCGAAAAAAATCCTGATCGTCTACGTGGAGAGTATTTGCCGAGTGGAGAGACTGTCCCTGTCGGGGAAGATCCTCTACCACTTTTCTGACTATTTCTTTGTGCAGTGGCCAAGCTTGAAAGACAGATACCCCAAGTCAATCTACTTGGGTAGAGTTGTATGACTGACCGACTGACGAAAATGTCACCTGTTACGTATGTGTCTCATTAGGAGTCAAGCTATCCTGCTATCTTTTCTCTTTTCTAATTCATTATTCTATGACCTTGAAATAAGACACCTCCTCCATTAACCCCAGCAGTGATCCAGTTGTAGGCAGAATGATTTATTAAGTTATGTACATAAAGAGAAGAAAAGGTAAGGAATAATGGCGGGTGTGATGAAATTGTATGCAGGTTAAATGCAACTTCCTTAACTTCTGGACTTAAATAGAAATGGAAAGTACAAATTGTATAAAATTTGTACAAAAGTAAATAATTAACGATGGGTCGATGGTGTTCATGTATGAATGAAGGGGCTTGTTGCTGCATGAATTTATATCAAAATGTATTTTGAAAGCTGTTACCTGTTTGAGGGTTATTAAAGGTTTCATTCTCACCCCCTGTATAATCTACTGTTTTTGTGCGAAAGTTATTATGTTCCTATTTTGCAGCACCTGCAATAAAACCCTCCCAGGAGTGTACGGTGATGCATTAATATTAAACCGTAACTGAGCACTTATTTTGCTTTCATTTGTGCGATGCGTGCAGTGGAACTGGGGTCGCAGCTGTAGCTGTGGGTTTGATCTGGCTGCAGCTGTCGCTGTTGTTTGTATTGTTTAAGGAAGACTTTTCTGCCAATGGATTTCCATTGTGCAGGCTTCCTGTTTGAGAGCCTTGATCATACTTGAAATACAGGAAACGTGCAATTTATAGGTGCTCTGCTTTACAACGGCAGTACTAGAAAAACACAACATTGTGCCTGAACGTGCTGTTTGAACAAGTCGCACACATACAAACACACACAAGCTTTCCTATTTTTTTTTCCCAACTGTGTGTGATAGAACCACGTGCCAGGTTACCACTGAATTTAAATGCTTTGGGAAATGTGACCGCGGCTGCTTCTCCAAATGCAAGTAGAGGAAGCAAAAAATGGAGGAAGGTTATTTCCTGCCAAATACACTGTGTTGCTCATCGCTGCAACATCCTGCCTCAAAGTCAGATGGATGTTCAAATGTCCTTGGTGTGACGTAAAAATCAAGGGGGCTTTGCACCCCTCTTGAGTGGTTTTGGATATAAAAGGTCATGAAGTCAGCATATGATTCAAATAAGCTGCTATTAACAACAGGCTGACCGCCATAATTCCAGAGCCTTGGTCTCTTTCAACCTGATGGTCAGAAGCCCCCCCCCCGATCCGTAATCCGAAATGACGCTGCCGATCCGAAATCTTGGCTTCTATGGATGGAAAGAAAGACGAGCTGTGGATATGCTCTAAAAGGGCAGGATATCGAGGAGGGTCCAGTTCTTACTGGACTCAGCGGGGGCCCGAGTTCATAACAATGTGTGTCAGTAGCAGCCCACCCTGCATGTGTCTACGCCAGGGCACCGTTTGTGTTTCATAGCCTTTCAGTTAAAAATCTTAAATTCTCAGTAAAAAAAAAAACAAAAGGGAGGGGGGAGGGGGCAGCTGTGTATATTGCTGCCTCCTATTTCACAAATGTTACAATCAAGTGAACTTTTTTTGACAATGAATTATTAGTTTTTCATTATTATATTATTATTATTTCACAGGTTCAGTTGGAAGGATCTGACCAGAGTATATTTCATATTTTAATTAATCGTAAGCTATAAGCAACTTGAAAAACTATTCATTTTACTGCTGGAGAGACACTGGATGTTGAATGGAAACAATGGCGATGCGTTTCCCGAAGTTCCCTGAAGCTCAGTTATTGAACCAAAAATTATTTTGCCATTGCATAATCTAGAAAAACAGAAGCTCTCCTTTTAAATGAAGTTGCACTTAAATGATCTGTTTCTCATCTCACCGACGAGCTGCTGGATGTGACGGAAATCACCTGTCGAAATATTTATCACACGCGTCATTTACTGATGTCACCGTCTGAGCCGCCTGTATGATATCATGTCTTGCGGGTAACGATGATAAAGGCCAAAATGATTGCCGGCCCTTCCTTAGATCAAGATATATAACAATATTGTCTAAAGTTCAAGAAAATATGGGAATTGACATTATGGAATACCATAATGTCCGTTTCACAAATGTTTAAAGGAACGGGTTAAACGGTATTAGGTTTATTAACAGACCGATCTCTTTCTGACTATGCGCAATAAGTGCAAATGTTACCACTGCGTCAGTTATCTTATCACTGGCTGGCTAAAAACAAACACGGTCAAGAAAATGCCCTGATTACACTATTGATTTTCCTTGTTTTCCTTTACTATATACCAGCACTGACCAACGAGTCGAAGGGAAAAAAACAAGCCAGGAAACGCCAGTGTTTCAACAAACAATGTTTCTAAATAGTTCATGAGATTATATCTCATTGTAAAGATGCACTTCCGTAACATCTATGACGACTGTTTTTTTTTTTTGGGGGGGGGGGGAATGGTTGCAATTCGATTCAAGCAAAACAATTCAACATACTTTTTTGAATTCATTTTTTCCATTTCTAAAACCTAACCCTGTTTCCCCATTTTAAACTGGGCATTTAAAAGATTGTTTTGCCTAAGTGCCTGATACGCGATGAATTTACTAATTGTTTTACGAACAATTAAATACTCTCCAGAGGCACAAGTCTCACTTTCCAACTTCGAATAAGGAGCAATGCAGGGCTGAAAGGGAAAAGAAACGCAAGTAGGAAGGGCGCGATCTGATTGGCTGGACTGTCGCCCTCGATCCCCTTGCGACGTTTCTTTTCTCGCTCGAAAACTGCGATTGAAACCAGAACTTTCTGCAGCGACTCTACCGACACAGAGCTGTCGGTGTCCCGGACTCACGGATTTATCGCAGCTGCCGGCCGCTCGGGAAAGTGCACGGTGTCTGACCTCTGCTTTTTTGCTGAAAACAACGGATCTATACGGTGTAGTTCCTTAACGTTGGCATCGCTTTAGTTGTTATACAAAACAAAGGAAAATGACTCAGTTTAACAAGGGACCGACCTATGGATTATCGGCTGAAGTAAAAAGCAAGGTAGGAGAGGAAGGGGTGATGACCTTTCATTTTCCCATTGTGCCCTTTTTCATGGCTAAAATGTGATTCGGGAACCATTTCATTTATGGAAAATACTAAGGATTAGTAACGCGATGACGTTTTAATATTTACCACTGAGGACAGACGGTTATCATTATTGATGTTGTTGTTGTTGTTATTATTATTATTAGTAGTAATAGTAGTAGTGGTGGTGGTGGTGGTAATTGTAGTGGTAGGACTTGTATAATTCAAAGATATTGGAATTTTCGCTTGTGTCGTATTAAAGGAAATACTGGAAAATATTAATCTTAATTGGTCCATTTTAAACTAAGCTAATGTACGTATTCACACTGTAAATACATCTATTCGTCAACCTTTAATACTTTCGTGGGTTTTCTCCCAATCAGTTTTAACCTTCCCGAAGCTCCAGCTCGCCGGAGGGTTTCGGATGAATGAAAGCGCAGGGCTTGATAGTCCGCATGAGGGGAGGGGATTAGCTGGGGCGGTGTATAAAGCCATTGTACTTGTGCCAGATATTTTCAAATAAAGAACGATTTAAAATATTGTGTAGTTATTTAATAAAATGTGTTTTTGTTAAAGTTGTTGTTTTGTTACATTTATATTATTAAGGCAAACTTTGTCCAGGAAAGCGACGTTTTATTTTGTGTTTAAACGCCGTTGATCCGAACCGTGGGAGAAATTGTTCGTCTAATCCCGTCGAATTAAATATAGGCCTGACTGGCGATTTAAAGGGGCGATGCAGGCGTTGGTCGTCGTCCTGCTGGAAATGACTGCGCAGTGACATGATCTCTTTCCATAGGTAGAGTTTTGGGGGGAGATGCTCCCAGTGCTACCTTTTCGTGCTAGTCTCACATTGGCTCACTTGCCTCCTATTTCTGCCTTCTTATTAGTTAATGGGTGTGGATTTATTAAGATTCCCGGAAATTTTGAGGAATTTATAGTAACTGATGTCTTCTTTCATATAATACGCAAGTGTTTTTGTGTTGTATGTTATATTTATTTTGTGCTGTGTAAACTGTGAGAACATCCCCCTTTTAAAAGTTACATTTGTGTTGTTATCTTGCAAGCATGACATGGTGGTTCTCTCTCTTTCCTGTTTTTGTAAAGGAAAGTGAAGTTGTTTGTTATGGCTACAGGCTTTAGCAGGTTTCGTTAGGATGTCTGTCAGACCCTATCCAATAAAGTTGTCAAGGGCACCAGGGTAACTGTCACTCGTATGTGGAATGCATGTCTTATTGTCTAACAAAATATTACGATGTGTCTAAATCATGCAAACAGTGCGGCTTAATTTCAAAATGTCAGCTTGAATTAATCCTCTATGTATTGACCCAGACATTCATGTGCTGAAGACAGACTATCCTAAAAAAAAGAGGTTGGCAATTTAATTATGATTAGTCTCAAAAAGATGCTTCTAAAATGTGTTTCAGAGATAAGTGATCATGTTTAGTATGAAGAAGATCACTACTATGACTGTGTTCTTAATTAGTTAATAAATTCTGGTGATTTAAAACAAATGTCTTAGGGTATGAAACCCCTGATGGACCAAACCATTTTTCTAAGATAATAATTGAAGTTCTACAGTACTGTGTATGCACACTGTACCATCTTTAAATTAACCGTAGTCCTCCGTGTTTGCTGAACTAGTCGTGGTGTCCTTCTGGGCATGGACATGCGTAGCTGGCTTTCTGTCATGCTCTCATCTGCCCTGGATCCAGTCCAGAATACCATGTGGATCTCCTTGGCTGAAAGGTCATGCAGGTGAGAGGGACACTTCATGTTTCCGGAGTGTGCAGTGTGTTCAGGACCAGCAAGCAGGACCGTTCTTTCTGAAAATACGGAAATATGGCGCACAGGCTGGTTACAGCTTGAGTTTGCAGTGCATCCCACTGCACTTGTTTTTTTATAGTTCTTGTTAAGGGTTATTCTTCATATGAAGGCTTGAGCCAAAATGTGTCTGTCGTTCACTTTTGGCTGTTTTGTATAACCACATATTTGTGCCTTGTCACTGGATGTGTGTCCTGACTATGAAAGGCATGTACGTGCTACTGACTCTGCCAGTTGACTGTGAGTTGAGCCAGGGTGGGGTGTGGTTCCATCTGACTTGCTTTCCACTTCGTACCTTTTCGGGGAATTCATTCTGCCATCCAGACGCATGTTTAACGTGACACGACCCAAACTGCTGTGAAAATGGTTCTCAACATCCTGTCCCCTCCCCAAATTGTATGCCCCAGCGTGTCATTTGTACCGAAATGGCGTTTGTCGATATTCGGCCTCTTAAACTTCGCAAATACCCATCCTGGTGGAAGCTAAACAATGAAAGCAGTGCCTGCAGCCATTTATTATGGTGAAAACGTGGGAGCGCGAGGCGCCGTCGCGTGAAGCGGTCTGTACCTGTCGGTGCCCTGGGGCTCCACCAGTGCCGTCTTCAAAGGCACGTCTGCCTGCTCATTTTGCAGGACGGTTGCTCCCATTTGCTTTGACGCAAAGATGCCACTGGGGAACATCTTGGGTAACGAGAGACCCAGATTCTAGCAAATCATCACGGACTGGTGCAAATATGCTTTATATAATGTATTCTTTGTACTTCAAAAGTTTGAATGTCTCTTCCTACCATTTTGTGGTTTTAACTGAATGATGGATCGAGGGTCTTATAAATCTGGACCCTTAAATTTATTGTGCTGAAAGTGCAGAATTTTTTTTTCCAACTTTTTTGGCAGCTTGACCATTGTCCTGCTGAGCCTCCAGGCATGAGTTATGGCAAAGGACAAGCTAATGACGGGTTTGACGTGTGTGTGTGCGCGTTTATGATTAGGTTACGTGGTTAGTGAGTCTTACATTAGCGCAGACCGATCCTCGCCATCTCTTATGTATCAGCTGTGGGAATAGTGTGTTGTCCCGCATTAATTTGGCTTTACAGGAATATATGCATATAAAGATACAGAAAACATTAGGCTTTGCTATAGCTAAGCTCATACGCTCTGATTCTCAGAAGTACATTCCACGCCTCTTCATGTTGACAGTTGAGACCTCGCCAGACCGCTGTGAAAATCGTTCCTGTTACCACAAGAAAATGTGGTTGTGAGCCTGTGGTCCCCTCTGTGCACGACCTGTGGTATCATTGTGCTTCTGGACTGACAGAGAATGTCTGTTTCACTCTCGAATGGGGCGTGTTTCCCGTTCGGCCCCAGAGACACGCTTCACAACCAGTGTCTGTCTTGCAGAGGTCACGTTGGTGATTAAGTTACAAATTGCTTTATTTATTTATTTCTATTTTATTTCATCGTCCCAGATGTCTGAGGTAGTGTTTCCAGCCCGCTGCGGTCTCCTTCGTGCACAATTTCCTGTTGTCCAGTGCAAAGTAAACGTCACTTGTGTGTACATGTGGCACTTTTCATTATGTGACATTTTTGCATAATTGCTGTCAGTCAATATATTACAAATCCGAGGTGTCTCGAAACCCAGGAACTCCTAGTTTTAGGAAGAATTTCATATGCTGAGCGACTGTGAGTGACTGAAGTGTCACACTGAATTTGACGCAGTCATGCATTGATGTAGAACAGCCAGTGATGGAGGTGTGGCTATGGCCTTGAGCAAGACCCCCCTCCCCACTCACAGGACGTGAGCTTCAGCGCCAGGGTGACCCCACTCCAGGTAGCAGCCGGGCCGCGTCAGCGCGTTTCTGACATTCCTCCACGTAGATTAACACCGGCCATGCGCCATTACCACGGGGGGGGGGGGGGGATGGGAGGTGAGTTGGGGGGGGGGGGGGGGGGGGGGATGTGTTCCCTGCAGTGTGCTGCAATGTGCTGACGTGGGACATTTTCCTGGATAGGATCAGCTTTCTCTTTGCCGTGATTTTTTTCTCTCCCTCTTTCTTTAGTATTGCGGTCTGTTTGCTGATTTTCAACTCTGCCCTGCGGCCTTTGAAAAAGCAGAGCTCCTGTCCAGAACCAGCCATTCAGGTCTTCTTGTTTTTCCTCCAAGGAGATCAGAATGATGCTGCAAATTTATAATAAAAAAATTACATTTAAACTTTTTTTCAAAAAAATGTCAGCAACAAAGTCAGCGTAATATTTTATGTGCTTAAAACTTGAATATATTTGCAGAGATGCAAACAACTGTCTCCCAGCTGAGTTTCTGAAAATATTTCCTTTAAAGTCTTAAAACCCATGCATTGTGTTTGCTGATAAACTGTGTGTTTTCTGGTTTGAGTTTAAATATAAACAGATTGTATCTGAAGATGAGAGCTGAGGGAAGCTTCATTCTTCCAGGTTTGTGGAGTCCAACTGCTCCAGAAGGCTGAGTCGAGCCTAGTTCATACTTCACTTTTGCTCGTGCGCTTTTGTGTGCTTTCCGGCTGGGGACTATCATCCACGCCTCAGCTTGTGTTCGTACATTTGGCAGTGGATGCGGATGGTCACAGTCGGTACATGCAGTAATATTCCACCAGGTCAGGAGAGGGCAGATGCATTGACACAAACACAAATACAAATGGTGTAATGAAAGGAACAAGCTTTCATGAACACTTTTATTAGAAAAGGCTTAGGCGATATTACGGTAATAAGACAAACCACCGCATTATGATGAATTCCTTATGACAAACTTACTCAGGAAATAGTGCAGGTACTTCCAACCCTCCTCATACAGCTGCTCACCATAACTTCTCCAGTAACAACTACTCTTCCTCTACTCATTGGTTGTTTACCGCTGATCTATGAAAGTTTGTGTATGGATGCACCAGGATTCCGTTAGACACCAAAATCGAGGCTACATGGCCACTGACCGGAGTCAACCCCTGATGAGGTATATGTTGCGTCCCCATGTCCGCAACCGAAAGCACATGCAGAAATGTGAAGTATGAATTGGCCTTCACTTCTGCCCAGGGCAGGCTCACAGGAAGGGCTCAAATGATCCAGATAAAGTGGTTTCCGTTCGATGGCGATGTCTGGCCTTTGGCCGAACGTGTGAGCGATCCTGAGTGCTATTGCTTTGATATGGTGCAGAACGTCCTTATCGCCCCTGATTTTCAGAGCCTGCTCTGTTCCCTGTGGGTTTTCATATCTGCACATTTGGGTATCTTTTTAAAAACAGAATAATGACTCGTTCAGGTTTCTTTGCTCTTTCAGAGACTTGCTATTTCTTAAGTCAGTTACTTTTGATTTATTTAACTTTCAAATGAGATGTTGGTTATTGAGGGTGATTTTTGGTGGGTGATGTGTGGCTCAGCTGCTTGGAATACTGTGCCAAGAGTCAGAAGGTCGTTGGTGTAAATCCCAGGATTGGTAGAGTGATTTTTCACAATTCCCCCAGGAGAGCACTCTAATCCGCTTTCTCAGTTGTACATTGCTTTGGATGAATGCATCTGCTAAATAAATGAAATGCAACGATTAGTTGCATTGATGCATTTTAACACACAGCTAGTGCTTAAAATACATTTACCCTAAAGCTTATGGATTGTTGATGTAGAGTAAGGTGACCAATGTCTCAGAGAACCAACGTTAAGGTCACTGACGAAATATGGATCAGTTAGCATATCCTCTGGTACAGTATATAATGTTGCTATCATTGTACCTGCCAGAAGAACATTGGAGTTAAGTATTCTGTCGTTAAGGGTGCATAACTAAATTAAGAAGTTACGAGCTGCTTGATTATATAGTAAATAGCCTTAAGCAGGTTTTTCCCCAGAAACAGACTCGTCATTCGAGAACAGCAAGCAGTAGCAGGTAGATACTCCAGAACCAGCGTTGAGATTTAAAAAAAAAAAAAAAACAGGCTGAAGGTTCCGACCCAGGTGGACAGCCTGAATGAGCTTACTGCCGGGAGGGTTTTGAACTCAGGAGGGCCCGGTAGCCTGGCACCGTGAAGTTTGGATCTGATTATGGGGTACTGGTAGTCAGTACAAGGGGGAAAGTAAGCAGTTATTTTATTGAGGGTGTGGAATGCAAGGTTGACATGATTGTTGATGCTGACAGTGGAGCTTGGGGCTGATTGCTGGGGTCTTGTGTAATGGTGAGGAAACTCTGGAATGGCTTTCAGTCATCCCCCCCCGGATAAGAGGGGCTCCTGGACCAGGGACTGGGAGGCGAGACACTGCAGCATACTTGATTCGCGCAGTACCCCAGTGGAGCAGCCTTGTAATATGGCAGTAACTCTAATAGGTTTAAAATCCATCAACGCACAAAGAAAAGGTATAGAAACCACAAGCCTCTTCTGCGTAAGCAGCCTGGGCTTGGACAGATGGGAGGCTGGATGGATTGAAAGAACAACATACGGCTCGGCCAGGGCATAATTTCTATAGCGTGAAACTCCCCTGAAGCACATTGGAAAGGGGGGTGGGAAGCTGTCCTGCACTCAGGCACTACAGCCGGCTCCATGTTATCCAGATGTTTGCTCTGGTCTGTGCAGTCATCAGGAAATGCTTTAGGGGGTTTAAATCTAGTGGGACAAAACCATAGATTTTCCAGATTTATTTATTTATTTAGTTTGTGTGTTTTTCCCCTTCCCCCATGAGGCTTAGCTGGGCAATTCTGTCGGGGGGGGGAGCTGAGAGAAATGAGGGGGGGGGAACCATTCGGTCTGTGCATCTGGCTGAAAATGAGACGGGTGCGTTTTTCCCCCTTTTTTTGGAATTTGGTTGAAATGTAGTGACTGGCCAATCACTGCAAAAACTTTGTTTTTCTCTAGTTTTGCAGTGCATGTTCAGGGTTATTTCAGGAAAACCGGTTTTGAACGTCTTGGAGAAATCAAGTCTTGCCATCTTGTTTTTTTTTCCCTCTTCCAATCATTTACTGCGAGCCACGTGTGGAATCGGCAGCGCCTCTCTGCTGGCCGGGGGCCTGCGGGGTCGTGCCGCCTGTGTACCGTCCTCCAAGGCCTCATGGCACTCTGACTTCCTCTCTCTGACCACATATTACACCCTGTAAACCCTGGCAGGTAAAAGCCCTTGATTTAGGGCAACATGAGGAGCTGTGGTCAGCTCAAGTAAGACTCTGCTCAATTCCTACACACAATAAAATAATGCAGAACCATGTGTACATTTTTTTACTTAATATTAAAAGACCAGGCATAATAATACATTTTGAAGTAGCCTGGTAAACCAGACTGACCACCCTTGAGCTAAGGGCTAGTCTTATCCAGAAAGGGCCCATGTGTCTGTGGGTTTTCTCTGCAAATCCTTAATCTGATTACTGCTTAGAGGAATGATTGACTGAAGAATCCTCACAGCTGGGTTTGAACTTCATACTCATTGGCCCTTTGCAGATAAGATTGGCCACCCCTGTCCTAGTCTGTAAGTCCTATCTTGCAGCATGTTATCGTTTAGTTGTTCCTGTTCTGCATTCTTTATGCATGGTAGCATGTTTTCCTTCTAATGGAAAATTTCTTGTGAAAAAGCACCTGCAGCACCTGCACCATCACAGCTACCGAGCGTGACGGCATCTCAATTAGACTGCAGCCTGTGTGCTGTGTCGGAGTCGCAATGGGGTCAGTAGTTCAAACGGTGCTGCAGTACGGAAGTCTGGCCGCAGCTGTTGCTGTGAATTCAGTTCCATTACTTGCGTAAATCGCATTATGTTGCCGTCTATGTCTTTCATGCGATGCCCACTGGCTGATATCCAGAAAGAACCAAGCCTGCAATTGCGAATGTCCTTAGCTGTTCTTTCAAACAAATCCCCAGTGAAGTGGAACATGTCGGTGCAATTTCCCATGTGTCCTGATGCCGTTGGCCTCGCTCCCGGAGACAAACGTACAGCGTAATTTAAAGGCGCTCACCTCTCTAGCAGCACACGCACAATGACTAACTTCTGACACAGCCAATAGGATTGACATACTCAGTGGAGAAGTGTAATCACTGGTGGTGAAGATGCTTCTAGAGACTCTCGTAGCTCTGTTTTGCAGAATGCGCTTAACCCCAACCCCCATGCAGGTAGAACACTGCCGTGATGAATTGGGTATCCTCTTAAACAGATGTTGCTTTGTGGGACCTAATTGTAGCCGACCCAGAAGGCAGGAAACACGACCATGACTCAGACTGGATCACCCCTAATTCACCACGCATGACACACAGGCAGAACCTCCTCACTCCAGCCACAAACAAGCCGAACAGCAAAGTTCTCAAACTCGTTTCGGGTCACTTGTTAATATTGGTATAACTTCTACCCACTGTCAACAAGTCTTCCCATTGACCAGATGAAGTGGAAGTTTCCAGTTTGCAAAGCACCTCTGATTTGAGATGTCAGGGCTTGTTTTTAATCGTGTACATAACACTGTCTGAGTACAGGCTCGGATTAAGCGGCCTTGCTCTGTTGTAGTGACGAAACTGGGCTTGGTATATTCGGTTGCTGTGGTGGATTTGGGAGATTGAGCCGCTATTCAAAGGGGAGGGGTACATAAAGCCCTGAAATGTTTCTTCCCACAGTATCCAGCTCCTGGTTCTTTGCTTTGTCTGAAGTTGTTGCGGAGCTCGTGATCCAGTACTGTTTATACCTGTACTTGGGAATTCACTGGAAGCTCAGGCCGGCTGCACTGCCCATGTTTGTTAGGTGCCATTTGCCTGACTTGTATATCACTTTGGGCAAAAGCGTTTGCTAAATAAATGTAACGCATGAAGGTGCATTGTCCCCCCCCCATATACCAGCGTAACCACTGGCCTGTAACCTTCTCAGATCGCCCAGAAGTATGACATGCAGAAAGAGGAGGAACTGCGCTTCTGGATCGAGGAGGTGACAGGCATGCCTATTGGGGACAGCTTCCAGAAAGGTCTGAAGGACGGAGTCATCCTGTGCGAGTGAGTCCACCCTCATGGTCCGTCACTGCAGTGCTGGGGGGAGGGGCGCATGCAGTGACTGATACCACATGCACTCGACCTTGCGGACTATCGATTCCCCCTTCACCATCGCCGGCGTAGTTGCACCGGCTAACGGTTTCACAATTGATCATATGCAGTCAGGGTTAGTGTCATGGAGGGGGGCCATTTGTGGGCCAGTCGACAGCTTTTACCATCACCACACACACACACACACACACACACACATTCCCCCCATATGCCCCCCCCTGAAAATCTGGAATCCCACCCACCAGATTTATTCAGTGTGACACTGCACCATTCTCAGAAAGCAAATGTAACATTAATATTGTGGAATAGCTAATGGATGTACAAGCTGAATAAAACTCACATTCCACTCCTTTATTTTAAGATTAATCAACAAACTAGAGCCTGGTTCAGTGAAGAAAATCAATCAATCACAACTGAACTGGCATAAGGTAATGTTTATTTTCATTTTCGCTTTATTTATTTGTCCTTAAGCGTAGGGGTTACCTACACTACAGTTTTGCTGTTGTAATAACACCACCTAAGTATAAGGTCCCATGGCTCAGTTAACTCGTGCATTTCCTGTGGTGCTTTTCTGTATTGTGAATATTATTTGCTTTTTCCCTGCAGTTAGAGAACCTAGGGAACTTTATCAAGGCCACTCTGGACTATGGCCTGAAACCGAATGACATCTTTGAAGCCAATGACCTTTTTGAGAACGGGAACATGACTCAGGTTCAGACTACATTGCTTGCCCTGGCCAGTATGGTATGTCACAACCATTACGATAATTTCTTGTCACATGGGTGCAAATGCACATAAAATATGTACACATTCCCACTGTTACAACAATCCATTGTTTTTCAAGGTGAATGCGTACTTGCGTACCAGTTATGTCAATCCCTGACAATAAGTAACAATTTTTTTTTATTTTGTTTTACAGGCAAAGACCAAAGGTATGGACACAAAGATTGACATAGGTGTGAAGTATGCAGATAAGCAAGTGCGGAATTTTGATGACGACAAGTTGAAGGCGGGTCAGTGTGTGATTGGACTGCAGGTATGATTTGTGGGTGGGACCACCAATCAAAATTGTCCTGAGCAGTATTGGCAAAACCTGGTTCATTCCATAGTAATGCTTTCCGTATGTAGCCATTTAGCGTTTATGGGAAGGTAATCCTTTTTTTCCCAGATGGGGACCAACAAATGTGCCAGCCAAGCTGGTATGACTGCTTATGGGACAAGACGACATCTTTATGACCCAAAGGCTCAGGCAGAAAAGCCATTTGACCAGACAACCATCAGCCTTCAGATGGGTACAAACAAAGGGGCCAGTCAGGTAACTGTAATTGAACAGTGCTGTCTGCTATCTTTACTGGCACATTACCCCAACAAATTTGTTTTGTTTTGTTCATTCATTCATTCCCTCCCTCTTAATATTTCTTTTAGTAATATTCTTTAATATTGTATAAGGTTTCTCCAGGTTCTGTTCATGCACTTCACACCTTTTTGTTTGTGGTATGTTACTTTTTTGTGTCTTGTCCTGCACCTTGTCTTTTGCCCTGAGTGTATGTTTGTCTGTGCTTCTCATCCTCGCTGCTGTACACCGCAGAATCTCCCTCTGGGATCAATAACATTTATTCTGAATCCAATGGAACAGTGGAGTCCTGAAGAACGTATTCTCTTATATTGTGAGACTCCTCAGGTGAGCATCTTGATAAAAGATTTGATTTCTCACCGCAGGCTGGCATGGCAGCCCCAGGGACCAGAAGGGACATCTTTGACCAGAAGGTGGCGCAGCAACCATTAGACTCCTCCACCATCTCACTGCAAATGGGCACCAACAAGGTGGCCTCCCAGAAGGGCATGAGCGTGTACGGTCTGGGCCGGCAGATATATGACCCCAAGTACTGCGCCACACCGCAGGACCCTGTCATCCACACTAACGGCAGCCAGGGCACCGGCACAAACGGCTCCGAGATCAGCGACAGCGACTATCAAGCCGAGTATCATGACGAGTACCAAGGCAGTTACCACAATGAGTACAGCGGCCACTACAACGACCAAAGCGTTGACTATTAAGCTGAGCAATCCTATTAGCTAGAGCAGTATTAAGAAGTATATTTTATCAACGGGGCGAGTATTTTTTTATTTTGTTTTGTTTTTTTTGCTTTTCTTGCTAGTCCTTTCTTGTTTTATTCATAGTATAAAATATTGCCTTAAACCAACACTTTCCTCCAGGAATAGCAATACTTTTAACTGTAGAATTGTATACAAAGGAGTGGTGTTGTGTTACCTGTTTAAACATTCCTTTTTTTACCCTTTTATGAGTTTTATTTTCAACTATGTCACTTTTTCAGCTTTTATCTCCTGGAATTTCCTCAAATGAAATGTGCGTCTTAAGGTTGAATCATTCTGTGTCCTTAACCGTGTCTGAGGTTTCTTTTAAAAAAAAAAAAAAAAACTAGATTACTTTGTCCATAGAGGTAAGAATTTATTGATAAGTGACCTTGATGGATTAGTGAAGGCGAGTAATGGAAACCTTTGTCTTTTTAAATTTGACATTAAATCACTGGAACACTTTCCCCCTCCTAGAAAATGTTAAAGCAAATAGACAAAATAAGCAGAATTAGGTGTTTCTTTGTGCCATAATACCCCTGTACACTTAACCCCTCCTTTCCCCTTCCTTATGTATTTATTATCATGCATCTCCAGCATAAATTTTTTGTTGTACGTTTCTTTTCTGGAATAAATTCAATGATATGAGAAATTAATTCACTAATTGCAAAGGCTCTTTGTGTTTGCCACTGGACATATACTCTCACATTTTCGAGAGATGCATATCTGACTTCCTCTATAAAATCTACTGCTTTAATTGGATAATGTCAGGCTTGCAGTATGTTCTACCTTGTGATTAAGATCAGTAACTGGCAATTCCCTTCTGACTGTAAGTTGATAGTTATTTTTTTTTTAAATCAAAATGGCATTGGAAGTCATCTTACTGCATAACTGAGTTAATTTCCTGAAGCATAATCCTTTTTGTAAGTGTAGGTTCTTTTGAATCGAATTTTCATCATGCATTCAAGCCGGGTGAATGAGATATTACCCATAAATCATCTCACTGAAGCCGGCTTTTGAGATGTTTTGGAAGAAATCCCAGAGAAGTGTCCTAAGGTTTCTGGAAGTAATAACCAAGCAGAATGAGCCAGCAAACCAGTATTTAGTGTGTTATATTTAAAAACAAATAAAATCGCACATTGTGCTCTAGCCAACTGCGAGTGGACAAAGGAGATGGAAAATGAGGGTTTTATGATGAGAACATCCTGCCAGAACGTCACGCTAAGAAAGTCACCCTGGTCAATTGGAGGTCTGAGAGATTGCAGCCCATTTCATAGGCTTCTCTCCAGAGAGTCCTGCTAATTATCTCTGCAGAGGTGAGGCCAGTTTTCCACGGCTTTTGCATATGAAATGCTTTCTTTTTTCCTTGTGACCCATTTGGAAATTTCTGATGTTTTTCTGAGGGGGCGTCAGTGCTGAATTAATTCCCCTTCAGTCATCACTGCACCCTACATTAGTTTATATCTTGAATTAATACTTGAAAAATTGTTTATCCATCAATGACTTATAAATGTTTCTTATTTTAATCCACTTTTAATTTTATTAGTCCCAAGTGTTCTCTGAAACTGTTAGCAAGGCTGCCGTTCTCAATTATTGAATGATGTTTCTGAGAATTTGATACATGCTATTTACCCCACATAGGTTTACTCTTAAAATTGATTTTGAACTATTCATGAGCAGTCTCATTTTTTGTGAAAGATATACGTCTTTGGGAACATTATTTTGGTATGGGTTGAAAATGTTTATATTGCCAAGTATGAAAGTATTGAGTATAGACAGTCAATCAGGGGTGGAAATTTCAGGTTCAGAAAGTAAATATCCAGACCAACATTTTGTTCCAACCAAACAGTTGAGTTCTCCGTCACTGTATCTCTGCAAAACTGAACACGGTCACTTACACAAACATGTCTTAAGACCAGTTTGGACCCTCACTCTCCCCCTAAGGTGACTTGCCATTGCATACAAAAGCCAGCATAACAGCAGTTATTGTCACTGAGATTTCAATGACACATGCAGTGTGGATGAACTCATCTCTAACATTTCTGATGGGAGCTGTTTCACAATTTTATTACTCCCAGTTTTTGCAAGATAAGTCATGTTTGCTTAGTACTGTTGAAAGTTGTTGGAAGTAGTAAAGTTGTGTTCCAATTATGATGTATAAACATTTAGTAATTGTTCCCCTTAAATTCTGAACAAGCAAACACATACATGTTGTATGTATGAATGAAAACAAATGTTTTAATACCCGGAGGACAATATGCCTGCTGTGAACAAAAATGTTTCTGAACACAATGGCAGTTCCTGTTGGATTATTGCAAGTACTTTTGGCTTTTCAGACGTATGAAGACGAGGAGAATAAAAGGGAGGGGGGGGGTTGACAAATGCGGCATTTCTGGCAGCAGGTCCTCACCCGGCGACTTCAGGTTTAATAAGAGACCGTGACTGAAATCCTCCCTCATTGGTGAAACTAAAGAGTAGGTCCTTCGGCATCTCATGAATCAAATGCAGCTTCCAAAAACAACACAGACTTTCTGCAGGAATCTGCGAAAACAGACACAAAAATCAGAAGTTCCATCTGGTCGTCATCAGGAGAGACTTATTTTACAAAGCAGATATCCAGCACCACATCAAAATGAATTTTTAGGGTTGTATTTTGCTAATATAACAGAATAATATTTTTTTTAATATCAATTAGCTTCAAGTGACACACTAAGCGCTGAAGTAAGATTAAATCAGGGCTTAATTTAAGAATATGACTTGTAACCCAGAGATGCTCTGTAAAATATCCCACACCAGAACTGGATAAGGCTTTGAGCTCATTGGTGAGCTGCTGGGATGAAAATCCGGGATGAAAGCGGAAAACTCGCAATTGTGACTTGTGTTCAGTTTGAAGAGCAGAATTAAAGCTCTACAGTTTATTATATGTAGGCCTGCGTTTAAAAATAAGCAAAAAAATGCTTAAACATTATGAATGACACTGTGATCTTACTCAGGATAAGCAGTTAAATGACTGAGCCCTAGTTAAATATAACAGGTAAACATAACAGATCAGAACACGTATATAAGACAACTAAAGGACCAATTATACCGCTGCATGCATTGTGCTTATTGGTGATTCCACCAAATCAGTTCCATTAGCATGTTATAGATCTTCAGAACTAAATTTCATTTTCCACCTTTTTCCAATACTGAATCTAATACCATACATATCTACCTATTGAAAATGTGTATTGGTCAATCTCAGGTAACTTTATTTCATTTTTTCAAGGGTTTTAATTAGAAGGTGGCTGCATTTTTCTCAATCCTGTTACCATAACCTCATGCAACAGTAAATATCATTTCAAAATCATATCAGCTAGTTTTTTTTTGTTCCCCTCAATAAAGTATTTTAAAAAAAGATTGGTTACATGTTTAAAATAATATATATTTGTGGTTACAAAAAAATCACAATATATGTGTGCATGTTGTACTTTTCTCTTTATATGAGTAACATGTTATGGAACTTGTTATTGGATTTCCTGTGGTCTTCAGGTGACCGAGGTGATGAAAGTCCACAAGTGGCATGTTCACCTGGAAATGTGCCAAATTGTTTAGGAGCAAAAATGTATGAGGGTAACAGAGTGAAAACCTAGAGACATGTTTAAAATGTGTATTTTAACATATTATCGATTTACTTGAAAATTTGATTTGTTTAAGAAAATGTATTCAAAGTACAAAAGAGAAATACTGACACACAACATTACAAAAAATAAGATTTCTGAGGGTATTTAATCATTATATTTCATGGTGAAGTTTAGTATTAGTGAACAGGGACAGGAGACAAACAATTTTTTTAGTGTTCCAGGTAGTTTGTATTAATGTTTTCCATTATACACCTTAGATTTGTAAAGAGGACATAGTGGAGGTACTTTGCTTGGCAATAATATGTATTATAAACTACCTTTCATGCATATTTAGATGTAATGCCCTGGGGACGGAAATGGCACCTGTCCCACGGAATAGCCAATCGGCATTTTATCTGCGTTTGTGTTCTGCCCTCTGCTGGCCATAAGTGTTACTATTTTGTCTTTAGACATTTCCATTCATCCCATACATCCGTTATTATAATACTTCATTCGTAAACCTGTATTTAGTCATTACATGCAACAAGCAAGCATTAAAAACATATAAAGACATATATTTTTAAAATTGTAGAATATAGTATGCTTTTCTTTCAACCAAAATGAAATGTAATTTGAGTCCTTAATTCTTTGTTGGGGGTGGGCATGATCAAGGAATGGATCAAGGGACTTCCTAGCAATTGACCAGATACAGCAGCTATAATATTGTTTGCACATTCAGCTTTTTTTCCTAAAAAACAAAAGAGATCAAAAGAATGTCTGTGTGTGTTTCTCATACATTTACAACATTAATCTCTTAAAAAAAGAAGATTCAAGCCCCAGGTGGCAGGGATACCTCCCTCATAATCACACACTCAGCCCACTGAGCAATGCGGCAGCCCAGTTGAGGAGAGTACACACTAAGACGAGGAACTAACAAACCTGGGAAATAGCAGGAGTGGGGATGACCAGTGACACCCACTAGCCAAATGGGGAAATGACACATAGAGCAGGGCAGGACAGGAACCAGTCCTGACATTATTTCCCCGTCTGGTCATCATAACGTACTTTTTCTTTCGTCGTCATCACTGTGCAACTTTTGATGATGTTCTTCAAAGTCAGATTTGGACAGTATTTCATTTTCCTCAGACATTTCCGATTCCCTCCCTGTTGACTTTCTCCTTCATTAGTGTAATGAATTAATCCTTCCTGCAGAGATGCTCAAGGATAGCAAAGGGATGCTCCTTTAAAAGTGGCATGTAAACCATATTAAATTACTAATGTATATTATTACTAACACAATACAAGACATTGCAGAAGTAGTATTCTTACAAGATGACCCCAGGCATGATTACTTTTTAATTTATCTTGGACAGACAATGAGTACTCCAAATGCAAGTTAATTTCTCACCTTTTTTCTTATTACAATAAAGGAGCATGTCAGGCTGTCCTATTCCTTTTGATGCCATTTTCTCTTCGCAAATTTAGAATGCAAAGCTGCTTGTATTAAAACATGTCCTTCTTAACGTGGAAGGAGGTGGTAAAATCGCTGCTGGTGGGGTAGTGTGGACGAAACATCCAATTGACTAATACACATGGCATGATTTGCTAATAGTGTGGTGCAGTGGTTAGCGCTGCTGCTTCACAGCAAGAAGGTCCTGCGTTCGGTCCCCAGGTTGGGCGACGGTCCGTTCTGTGCGGAGTTCACACACTCCCTGTGTTTGTGTGGGTTTCCACTGGGGGCTCTGGTTTCCTCCCACAGTCCAGAAGTGTGCAGGGCAGGTTGATTGGTGAGTCTAAATTGGCTGTGTGCCCTGCAGGGTGTTGGTGATTGCCCAGGGTTGATTCCCACAGTTGGGATTATGTGATTACAGTGATGGATGGATTTATTGATATCTAGCATTACAGGAAAAACTGCCCACAGCACTGTCTCGGGTGGGGGCTGGAGGGGGTGCCAGGTTAATCAGGGATGTATTTTTTACATTTTCCATTGTTAACACTGAGGATGGCATTCCCCCATTTCCCATACTGCTTATAGTTCTTTGGTCAGCTTTTTGCATGTTTGTAACCGTTTGATTGCCTTGTAAATAGTCTGTAGGCTTTGCAGACATACAGATTTCATCATTTTTATGCCACTCATACGACTTCATACAGACTACCAAAATTCCGACAAGTTTTCTGGCCAAGCAAGAAATCCTGCTTCGTGAAACAGGCCCCAGGACAAGGCAGCATAAACAGGCTGTAGCCCGAGATTTCCATAAGAACAGCAGCTTTGCTGACTGAATCGCATCGCCTTCTGAGGCACTTTTTACTTGGAAAATAAAGGTTTCAGTTTTCCCCTAATGAACTACACAAAACAAAAACAATGATGTATTCCTCCCTTGCCCCTCAGAGAAAAAAAGTCTAGATATTTGTACTCACATTACATTTATTTATTTACAGTATTTAGCAGACACTCTTATCCAAAGCAACACAGTAGAGAAACGAGGGTCATTCAGGCCCTGGAGCAACTGAGGGTTAAGGGCTTTGCTCAGGGGCCTAACAGCGCATTTACTCTAGTAGGCAGAAGATCTGAACTGGCACCCTTCCACTCAGCGGAGAGATCCGCCTGCTATGATACACTTTCCTCACTTTGGCGGGTCTGGCACCTCCATGCTTCCGTATCTAACTGAACAAGTATGCAGCATATCAACTGCACTCTGTGCCTTCAGACTCGTCCAAACATTATGTAAACACAACAACGAAACAAAAAAATGCTCTGACTACCAAAAGAGGACCCCAGGAGACCACTTATCCCAGCTCCAAAGTTCCTCACACTCCTCGGAAATCACGCTTTTCTCTGCCTTCTCCACATCCTGCCTGTCCCCTTATCCTCTCAGCTCTGACCTCCAGTCCGTCCATTAACAGAACCCACTTAGTACATGATTCCTGTGGCTCTCCAATGCCAGTCCCCAACAATCACATTAACAGGGGTGCAGAGTGTGCTGGAAAATAAAACAATATCAAGAGGTAATAACTGTGTGATAGAGAACATGGTGTTTTCTGTTGTGCATGTAATAGAGAGAAGTTGGTCTTTATGTTTTCTCTTCTGGCAGCCCCCTGTTTTACCGTTACAATCTCTTTGCCCCTCCCCTAAAAATAAGTTGGAGCCACCCCTGCCCTTAGCGGCTTCTGTGTCTGAGTATTTGCCAGTTATTTCCAAATCAGCCCTGTTTCATACCAACTGCCATCTGAATACCAGTTCAACCTCGTCCTGACTCACCCATAGAGCTTTGGAAACTGGTCCAAGCACACAAGCCGTTAACACATTTATACAGTCTCCATAATGTCTGCTTAAATGTTTTTCACGGTTGTTCCCCTCCTGGTTTCTGGGGCCGGTTCAGCGTTTCCTGTCACTGCTGGGTGACCACAACCAGAGTTTTCCTGGGTTAATATCCAGCTTGTCTGCTCAATAGCGCCACTTCATGGGAATAATACTTGAATTCGCATGACTGCTTGTTTGGATTAGCCTTTGTATTTGTTTACATGTCTGCAAACCTCAAGACTTCAAGAGCTTTCCCAAGAAACTTAACTCTTGACAGATACATTCTATGGTAATATTTACAAACATACTAATACATCACATTGTTTTCCCAGTCCTGTAAAGTACATGATCAAGCCCTGAAATTATAAATGAAAACATATGTTCTATGTTTTTCACAGTTTGCAAAAAAATGACATGCTTAGGTAATTGTAATACTTTGGCTGGTTTAGCTATAAGTTACACATATTTGGTGTCACAAACACAGGACATAAACGAATGATCCCAATTAAGTTGAATTTGGAGGGTAATTTGTTTGTTTTTATAGGATAGTTTACATTTTCAGACTTCAAAATGCTATTTTCTGGTATTGGTCCGATTTTTTATTTTTTTCCCCCTCCCTGGATGCTTAACTTTTATCAGCTTTTTTGGGGAATTTTCAGACTAGCGGTCAAAAAAGTGAATACCTGAAACTTTTCAAAACTCCACCACAAGGCACAAGGGGGCAGTCCTCTTATGGATGTGTGCTACATTTGCTAAGGGTGAGGTTATTATAACAGCTGAATTAACACATCCAGATTTTGCACTGAACCAACTGTATAGTTGCTCACAAACAACTTCATTTTCCCTGTGGACAAACACGCAATTGCAATAAACTGAAACGTCTTTTAGTTTATCAGATGAGCCTGTTTCACAGCTAAATTACAGAACAGGTAGAAGCTAAGACCTTATTCGGTGGTGTTCAGTATGAGTGCTACACTCTTTTGTTTTCACAAAATCTTAAAATCAATATGAAAATGTGGAGTCAAATCACATGTTTTTTATTGCAGTTTTTTCTGGTTGCAGTTTCTCTGCTGCCATCAATCTGTAGCATTCAAAACATTTTAAAGGAAGGGACCCCTTATGGGATTTCTGTGTGGGAAAGGCACTGTTTACAAGCTCATAAATCTCATGTTAAATGCGCATTGAGTCAGGCTGTATCTGCATTCCAGGGAAATTCGATGAGAATGAAGGGGAGCCGGTTTGAGGAAGGCAGGCAGTATCAGGACACCTGTGTGTACCTGGCGGTCTGACTGAACCTTGGGAACAATGAGCCCATTGTGTCTGAATGCTGGGAAAGACGACCAAACCACAAAGGACAAAGGAGTGATAAGCATCGCCACTTGCTAGCTAAGGAATGACCAGGACCGGCAGGTGCATGCAGTCATGTGACTGAGCTTATGGAGTTTTCTAGAACATTAGCATCCCTATACAGTTTACAGGAATTTATTGGTGATTGTGGTGATTGAGACGTGCTGCAGCTTTAATATCTACCTTTGGTTAAAGACATTCTGGGGTAAGTGGGCTTGTTAAATGTAAAAATATTTTGTGGTTTTTATAGTAATTGAATGCACATTTATCTTCTCCGCTGACGCTTAGTACAGTAGTTGACTGTACTGTATGGCAGCATGACCTTCTCAGTCTCATTCTCACACCAAAAGGTCAGTGTGATTATCCTATTCTGACATCCGTCCATTTCAAAGTACCCATCTGACAAAATGGAACCCAGTCCTAAGTCGGGGACAGTCTGTATATCAGTAAAACATCCATCCGTCCATTTCAAAGTACGACCCATCTGTCGAAATGGAACCCAGTCCTAAGTCAGGGACAGTCTGCATATCAGTAAAACATCCATCCGTCCGTTTTATGTGACCCCTTGTCCTGTTTGACGTCAGAGGCTACAAACACAAGGCAGGGAACAACCCGGGATGGAGTGAGAATCTATCGTAGAACACACTAACACACACACACACGTCCATTTCAACACACACATATACATGCTTATGGGCAATTTAGAAACTCCAGGCAGCCATAGCATTTATGTGGGGGGGGGGGGACTGTGATACCCGGAGGAAACCCCACGACAACATGGAGAGAACATGCAAACTCCACATGTAAATGTAAACCCCAGTCCCAAAGGTTTGAAGCAACAGTGCTAACCACTGTGCCACTTACTAAAACATGGCTACGCTCTGTTCTTTTGGGGTCTTCTGGAGTAGAGGGTGGTGATGACTCTAAAGCACTCAAATCACCTCACACTCATTTAAAGGTTGTCACAAAAAAGAGCAGGGATTCCAGGAAACCTCTTGGTTAGCAAATGCTGGTGACACAGCTGATAAGGAACCCAGCACATGACTCAGAATCATATTCAGGTGTCAAATTACCGGACAAAGTCCATATAGACCATAATAGTTGTCTCATATTGCTTCCCCTGCCTCAAGGTAATCTTGTATCTGTATCTGGATAGCCCTACTTCAGTATGCTGGTGCTATTAACAAAATCAGGTAGCCTGCTCCCACTGCTGTTTAACTTAACTGTCTTTAATTGTTCTATCATACTTGTGGAATTCTGTTAATGATAATAGATGCGGATTTGCTTTGGCAACAGTGGCTCTCATGCAATCATACCGATGGTTTCAGTCACAGGTCAGGTCCATTTGGGGGGGGTTGGAATGTACAAGCCAAGGCATAATTTCATGGGGCGATTTTCTTCACACGTTGCTTTGTCCAGTGTAAACTCCCAAATAAAGTTCAAGCAGCCAGTCTCCTCTCCATAGGGAGTGTTGTAGCCTGATATTAAGAAGTCCTCTGAGGGTACAAGAGCCAATATAAACAGCACTGAGATTCCTTTGTGGGAAACTACATGCACAGTACAACCTGAACATCAAGTCAGTGTGGAGAATGTGGGACAAACATATGGGAGCAGGAAGGTTCAGTGGTCAAGACTGATGATCTGCATCACCTGGATGGCAATACAATTGCACACATGTCCCCATCCACAAATTTTATGATGGAATTTGGCCCACTGGGAGAAACTTCTGGGGACCTCTGGTGGGACCCTGCTGTACCCTTGAGCAAGGGTTCGAACCCATGTCACTGAAAACCCCTGTGAATATACATCTGTGTGAATTCAAACGTGTCGGCAAGTAATTAGTGAACTTAACCTAGATGTGAAATCCATGTCAGGATTCAGAAAAACAACCAAGAACATCAGTAAAAATAATGAACATGATTTTACAACCAGGAAAAGAAGTCATTTAGTATTTGGAGAATGAACTGCAATGTGATTGGTAAGTTAAAGCATATCACTGCAGCAATGTTGTACTGTAAAAAGGGACGCGTCCAATCCCAGTGACCGTAGCTGGTCATGTCATTGGGTTTACTTTTTAAAGGAAAGCCTCTCTCTAATAAGGAACCAGCAATGGGATAGTGATGCAGTCAGCTTTAAAGAGCTCTCAATCTGTTTCCAATTATCTTGTGTAGAGATTCTTCTTCCAGGTCAAAGGTCAGCTAGGGAACAAACAAAGACTGACCTAGTGGAAACAGTAAAGCGTCTTGCAGGACATAAACACTGGAATGCTGGATACTCAATCGTCAAGTGTACGACACAGTACTCATCCTTCTGGGAATGACACAATAGAGCATAAATAACCACTGAAATATATTTCAAGACCGATTCCTGAACTGCACTGACCACACTGGTGATCTCACCCAGAAATGCACACTTTTCGCGGTCTTATTGTGAAAGAAAAATGGTTTGCTCCTCCTACAAAATTTCACGCACCGATGACATAGACAGCTGGCCCAAGTTGCCTGGGACCGTTTTGTCATGAAGGCCACAGAACATCGATGCTGCAGCTTTATTTAACTTGGACCATTTTTTATTTTACAAAATAAGTGAACATCTATCATGTTCAAGTGCCTTTATGCCACATATAAAAACAAATCAAAAGCCAGACTTAAACCTAGCTAGCTAAATTATCCTGTTTATGATTTCTGTCTCGAGGTTTGTGTTATATTTTATTTAGACAGAAAATATGAAAATGTGTTAAATCTCTTTCTGTTGTTCAAAGCTTCACTTACAAACTTTTTTATCAATAAAATTTTACAAAAAAACACATCGTCTCGATTCTTTGGGAAACAGCTTTCTTTAGGCTATATTATAACCTGCAGTGAAACACAAGATGATCAACTCCGCCACAGTAAGAATTAATGAAAAGCAATAAGATATAAAGTAACAGTATAAACCATGTACTGTACTAAGTAAGGAACTGTAAAGGAAAACCAGATATGTGCAACATATTTCCAGACAAATGCATGGTGCATGAGTAAGGGGCGAATGTTTCATAGTTTGTAGACGACTGTATCACTGTATCATCTTTATATTCTTGTTATAAATTAAGTTGGCACTGCATTTTAGTCTGAAATCTACTGTGTTTATCTGTAACAGAAGCACAATAGAATATAAAGTAAGAATTAGTGACTCTAACAGCCGTGACTCTACCGCTGTTTTGTTGTCAGGGTTTGTTGTTATTCCAGAAACAGATGTGCTACTTTAGCTAACAAAAGCTATCTGTGATTGGGAGCTAAACATTTGTATTTTTATTCCTGGCACCCTTCAGTACACTTGTCCCAGAGCTGTAGTTTAGCAGATGCTGTAGCAAACTCTGTCCCCTTGAATTCTGACCAAAACAATGACCAGGCTATTAATGGCTGAAATATTGAGGTTTTCTAATGAATTGAGAAACATTGTTTGACCATCCATCTTCTATACTGACTTGTCCTACGCAGGGTCATGGGGGTCCGGAGCCTATCCCGGAAGCAATGGGCACAAGGCAGGGAACATCCCAGGCTATTGCAGGGCACACACCATTCACACATGTGCACAAATTGGCAACACAGTTAAGTTTAGCATGGATGCAGACTTGAAACCCAGTGCCAGCAGTGTGAGGTAGCAGAATTCTGCCAGCATGCCAGCCCCAGTGTTAATTATTATTTTTTATATTGTATTTTATTGTTGTTTTATTATTTTTGCCTGACTGAATGACCTAGATCAGTGTTTCCCAATCCAGTCCTTGGGGACTCAAAGACAGGCAATGATTTTGCTCCCTCCCAGCTCCCGGTAGGAAGCAAAAATGTGGATGGTCTGGCAGGGTGCTCGGAAGGAGCGAAAACCTGACTGACTATGGGTCCCTGAGGAACAGATTGGGAAACACTGACCTATTGGAGCAATTTCAGCAGAAACCTGCTTACTCAGACAGACATTTTACACCCCCGTGGTTTGATGTGGGGCAGATATGTTTGAGTCAGACAAGAAATAAGGTGGTGCAGCTTGGTTTTGTGTCCAAGAAAGCAATTTTCTGGAAAGCACTTGTGCATGCTTGTAGTGTTTATTTTACTGTAGTGTTTGTGTTTCAGGATCATTGCCGCCACGCCGATGAATGCAGACAAAACAGACAATTCTTGTGTACTTGGCTCAGCCTGCAGTAATAATTTTCCCCTCAATTTCTATGCTTACATAACTACACAGATCATCATTGTTTGTGTCCCATCAGAGAGAAACTAGGCTGAAATATTGTTATTGTTCTTATTTATTTCCCTGACAGAACGACTTGCCCACAAGCAAATGCACTCTGCTCAGTACCGGACTGAGCAGCATGAATATCTGTAAATCCTCTCAGTAGCATGACCAAGAAAACGTGCTGTGTGTGTATTTCCCAGTTATAAATCACCGATCACCAGAGATGCTATATGACTTTTATCACACCCGCAGTGAAACTATTTTCCAGGCCGCTGACATACTGATGATACCTTCCAGTTTTGCACCCCATATTGACAACCTTGAAATTAATTTTCTGGTTCATGGCCAGACGTGGTATCACTTTATATACCATATTAACCACTTACTTTGCTGAACGTCCATGTTGTAGGAATGTTTGTCTGATTGTGCTGTGACCTGCAAATTTTGCTGAAGTATATGTCAGAAAGATGTTTTTTTTTTTTAACTGTTGTTATTTTTATTTGGAATCTCAAGGCATCATAAGGCACCGTACCTTTTTGTTTGTTTGAGAGACAGCTGAACCAGTCTCATTCACCGTGAGTCAATTAACAAGGAGCTCTGAGTCTCTGACAAACGTTCCCTGACATGCTGATCTTCCATGCTGCACAGTTCTGTCTGAGCTGTGTAATGGGGCCATAAGTCCCAACAAAGATAACAGCTGTATTCTAATCTGCAGAAGAATGTGAAAAAGCTATGTAATTATCCTGATACATTAAAGGGAGCAAAGCTTCAGACTGTTTTTAATAGATCAGAATCATGCACAGGGATACGACGAATGGGATCATTTTGTTTGTTTTGTTTTCTTTGCTTTATAAATTCTCTAACAGCTGGGCATTTTCCTTCCTGGCAAGACACCAAAAATCAGCTGCTGTGCGACCTGCCCCTAAAAATGTCCATTGATGAAAAATAAATACATGTCACATTTTGTTTGTCAAATGCACCGTGAGATAAAAGCACTGAGGGGTTGAATTCCTTTTTGAAACGTTCTGGGTAGTTCCGCTGTTACTGTGGCATTACATTGACCCAGTCGGGGTTCAAATTTCAGCTACTTTTCAAGATCCGACATGAGTCATATTTCTGGTACAGCTAGTTAAATTCAGGCAAGTACAACTGGAGGTTTTTTACAAGCAAGTCGTTGGCTAAAGCAAACTCTTTTTTTCTTATTCTAAATTAACATGATGCCAATATAATATGGAAAAAAAATATTCACACTAAGTTACAAAATGATGCAGAAGTCCAATACAAGAATAATTTCCCAATTGTTTTTTCATTTGTCCCAATATTGGTAATACCTACTAATATGGCAATATGCCGCTAAGCATTAGACACATTTGAATCTAATTTACTACAGGATTACTGGACCAGCAATAATCCCAGAAATGATTCTCCTTCCCCAAACACCATTTTGGTCAAATTCCAAGGACAGTTGTGCTCCCTGCTGCCTGGACCTTGAACACTGGAAGGTGATACGGTAAAGGGGAGTGGCCTGGGATCAGATCCACATGCATGTCTGCAGCTGCATTACTGTTTATGGCGGCCATTATGCTCTGCCTGATCCTCACTGCAGATTCAGCTGCTCCTGTTCAGATGGGCATTAGTGGCTCTGCCAATCCACCATCTATCCTACCACTGACACTTAGATGGACAGGGGACTGTTTTAGGGCCTTTGAGTAATAGTGGCCCTTGGAGTCATGTGTGTGTGATGGGCTGGCATCCTATCCAGGGTGTTCCCTGGCATTATGCCTCAAATACCCTGCACACGCCCCACCAGAATCATGTATTAGATTAGTGGATGGATTTCATGCAGTAAAACTGGGCACATTACGCAAGCATCCGCTTTCCATCAAGCGTATTTAAAAATAAAACCTGGTGCTCATTTATGATCGTCTGTCTAAGATAAGGCTAACATGTATATACACATTCGTAAGCATGTACGCTAGGAAGGCATTGCGCAACAAAGTAATATTTGTAGGACAGTCTCACCTGATACAGTATCCTACCTGGTAGCTTATATAACGCACAATCATCAGTTTTCGATTTAGTGCCTCTACCATGGGTAAGGGCCGGAGGTCAGTGTTTCTCAACCCGGTCCTTTGCACCTGCAGACAGTCTGTTTTTGCCAGGGAACTGGAAGCGAGCAATAACTTGGAGCGTCTGGTGGGGTGCCGAGGGAAGCATTTGAGAGACACTGACCTAGGGGACAGTTCAAAAGCATTAGTGGAGAAAGACAGTGGCAATTACAATATTTTTACTGAGGACCCAGCAGGACTCTGTTCCCCGTCTTCCGTCTAAGTCTGGCATCCTGGGTTTCTCACTGCATGCGGTCATTATCCCGGCTCTTACTGTAACATGTGCTCCGGCAGCTTCTTTACCCTGGTAAATTCCTCTCTTCGCCACACTTTGGCAGCAATGTTGCCCTTTTTCCCTCAGTTTTTCTTTTCATACTTTTTGCATATGGGCTCCAAAGGATAAAGCGGCTCCAGGTTCCTGAAGATCTGCGAACTTTCGACCCCCTTCCCGACATCAGAGTAAACCCTATCAGCATGAGCGTGGCAGGGCACCGGAGGAGCCTCATAGGGGCCCCCGTCCTGCGGGTGTCCGCTGTACATTCCCCTGCAAGCACAGGCAACAGTCACTGGTAGCCTAACTCACGGGAAACCACGCTGGGAATAATACAGGCAGGAACCATGGATTTAAGAGCACTAATTACCACATGGATTTAGGAGCATTAGTCATTAAACACATCACTCTCAAACTACTCATACGTTCATTACTTATTGCTGCAGCTATGGTGCGATTTTCGAGAAGGAAGTACAAACACAAACAAAACCACAAAATAGCATCTCTCAAAACAACCTCAGTTTAAATACATAAAATACATACAAAAAATTGAAGCATGATGATAAAAAAAAATGTAAAATTACCCAAAGCAATTGCATAATCGTTATTCTTTAAATTAAAATCATAGTCATTTGTTGCTTTGTCATATCTGGGAAAGTTCACTGTGTGACATTCCAATGTCGTTAAGTAAAACGGCAAATATACTGAAGAGCGATAATTAATAAAATTGTGGTTTGAATTTACATTAGAACCTCTGATGATTCTTTAGTGTTCAAAATTCTTTACATGTTTTACGTCAACAATGATAATGCAGTGAGTAATTAGAGATAAACATGTGGGAAAATACACTGGAATTATATCAGAAATTCACATTCTCGCGAAAGTCAAAAGGACGACAGAGGGAGAAATATATCAGATATTTTAATGCTCAGTAGAATGCAAAAGTCAAGACACTTAGCAAATGATATCACAGAACCTCAACAGAGGAAGATGGTTTCTGACAAGCTACAGATCACATTTACAGAAAGTATAAATGAATGTAGATTGAAGGGGGAACAAATAAATTTTAGAATAATTGGCCCAAGTTTCTGTGCAGCGTGGGAAGGCTGGAGAACCTCAGCCCCCCCTTCGGCGTGGATGTCTCCTTCCTCTCCAAATGAGCCCACCACTCATGATAACGCCTCGGGCGTTTTGAGTCTGCTCTCTGTCCCGTTGTCATGAATATAGCACCTTGAAATTCCTGGCTTGACGCTTAGTTCATTCCAACATGCTCATTCCTTCCTCAGACTGACATCAGGTGCTTCAGATCCAGCTGTGCACCACCATCAACTTTTACTGCTCTGGTATTTAATCACATTTGGTATTAATGGATCAACCCAATACGAAGAAGTACAGTTCAGGTTTTTTTTTTTTTTTTTTTTTTGTTAATCAATTAAAATGCCCCTTTATGAGATTTTGTAAAACTATGTATGCACCACAATTTTCAGTTTAAATAGTGCTACCAGGTTATCTCCAGGGAATCATCTATCCATGTCTTGATTGGTAGTCATTGCTAACTTAGTATAGCTGGTAATCCTAAGGGCCTCAGTGTAGTGGCTGAGTGGGCTAAGCTACTTTGCCTGCGATGAGAAGGTGCCTGGCCGTGGCAGGACAGCAACATAATTGAGTGCCCTTGAACAAGGCCCTTGACCCCCAACTGCCTGGGTGCTGTAAGGTGGCTGCTCCCTCATTGTGACCCCCAACTGCCTGGGTGCTGTAAGGTGGCTGCTCCCTCACTGTGACCCCCAACTGCCTGGGTGCTGTAAGGTGGCTGCTCCCTCATTGTGACCCCCAACTGCCTGGGTGCTGTAAGGTGGCTGCTCCCTCACTGTGACCCCCAACTGCCTGGGTGCTGTAAGGTGGCTGCTCCCTCATTGTGACCCCCAACTGCCTGGGTGCTGTAAGGTGGCTGCTCCCTCACTGTGACCCCCAACTGCCTGGGTGCTGTAAGGTGGCTGCTCCCTCACTGTGACCCCCAACTGCCTGGGTGCTGTAAGGTGGCTGCTCCCTCACTGTGACCCCCAACTGCCTGGGTGCTGTAAGGTGGCTGCTCCCTCACTGTGACCCCCAACTGCCTGGGTGCTGTAAGGTGGCTGCTCCCTCACTGTGACCCCCAACTGCCTGGGTGCTGTAAGGTGGCTGCTCCCTCACTGTGACCCCTAAGCTTGCCCTCACCTGTATGGAGAGCAAGATGGGGCAAAGTAAAAAAGTAGAATTTTCCCCGAAGGGGATTTAAGAAGTCTACTACTACTATACTATATTTAGACATTCTCATAATTATAGTTGGCAGGTATTTCTCAGTCGCACCTATTAGACACTCTCATAATTACAGCTAGCAGGTATTTCCCAGAGTCCCAGTTGTTACACACTCTCATAATTAAAGCTAGCAAGTACTTCTCAGAGCCCCAGCTGTTAGACACTCTCATAATTACAGCTAGCAGGTATTTCTCAGAGCCCCAGCTATTAGACACTCTCATAATTACAGCTAGCAGGTATTTCTCAGAGCCCCAGCTATTAGACACTCTCATAATAATCATTAGCAGGTATTCTTTTGTTTAGTCATTCTATTCTGGCTTTATTTAGGTCATAAAACAGAAATATCATAATACCTACTCAAAATCTAGAGCCAGTTCCGTTGGATTAGGCTTCGCACGGCATGCTGTCTGCTTTTCTCGCTGAGGTACACCCAGATCATGGCTCCTGTGTTACTATGGTTACTCAAATAAGTCATATCTCAAAGTTCCTTAAAATGGGCACACCTTGTTCTCTACCTTTGTTGTGCATGAGCTGGCCCACATGACGAATGGAATGAAAACATTATTTGCCACTTTTCACAAGGCCGTAACGAGATGTCGGGAAGATAAAGCCCTTTTTACCTGCTATCAGAATTCTAACTGTTCAAAGAAGACTTCTACTGGGACAGTCACCTTTACCACCCATAACATCCAGAGACTTTTTGCCCTTGTTATTCTTGTAATTATAAATAGGATTGCTCTCCATGGTTTGTTTGCATTGAGTCCACCATGGAAAATGAAGCATTTTTAATGAAGAAAACACTCTAGTAGTTTTAAATGTACCTTTAGTAAGTAAAACTGCAGAAGGAGAGAAACAAGCATGTAAATGATCAATGATCAAAGGAAAAAATCGCAGCCAAAATCCAAATGCAGCTACAAGTCACAAACTTGATACTTTCAATGGGATTTTACTTTACATTTTGATGATTCATATGAAGAGAATGCCACTGTTAGCTATCATATCTCTGTGTTACTGAATAACAATTTAAAGTGATCTCCTGGTACTGAAGGCGCGGCTTTCCTGCAGGTTCTTACATGACTTGCAGGTTGTAAGATGCAGAACACCGCGAATCCCTAAATACCTCCTAAACTGACTAAGCACTCTGAAAAATTCCACCCTCATAATAAAACATATGTGATAGGCCTCCGTGATTCTACTCCCCAACTTCCAGGAGAAATGTACCCAAACTTCCCTAAATATTATTTGTTGTGTCCTGCTCCATAATCGTAATTAAAACTTTGCATTGATACGAGATGAATCTCTAAGACACTGCTGCTTTTATGTGTATGAAAGGGTTCCTTTGTGTTTACTGTAGTTGTGAGATGTATGTGCGTAAGGTTGCATGGTAACCTTTGACACAGACAGAAAACTTTAATGTGCTCTGCAGTGATACAAATATGCTAATATTGATTTTAAATATCTAATATGTACATGAGGCAAATGCTCAGCGCTTGCTAATCGCACAAAGCAAATGTATGTCAGCTGTCCTGGAGCAAGAACTGGACACATTTTCTCTCAGGGGACTGTGCTAAAAATAACTGAAACTGTGTAGCTTTGGTGAAGAGCACACAATGGAAATCCTGTGCATGGAAGATGCATCACTGCTAAAGTCAAGCCTTGCAATTTGCTTGGTCAGAATCAAGTGCCCGTATGGTCTCTGTGTGGTGACATGCAGCCGTCTTAATTAAACAAGATGTGTAACATAAAACAAACAGTTGAGATGCTTTCTTGCCAAGGGGCAGGACTCCCTTGGCAAGTTTTGACCTGAATATCAGTAGGTTTTACTCCCAGTAGTTTTTCAGCGAAATGGTTGTTTTTCCTTTTGTTTCTAATCAGAAAAACCATCTACGCGTTTCTTGTATATCAGGGCTACAGGCATCTTATAAGAACATTGATATTCAAGACCACAAGTGTGAAGGACGCAGTGCATTGAAGCGCTGGACCGATCATTAGCATACTCTTTCAGAGAGAAGCCCCCTGCTTCTTCAATGCCTTCATGCGCCAAATGCGTCGCGAATCTTTGGTTCTGCACTTTCTTTGCACAGTGGAAATGTTTCAAGCTGTCTGAGTTCTTTAAGGCTTTAAAGTCTATTATAGCATAATATCCTTTCAAATCCATCCAGTTTCAATAATTTACTTTTGAATGTGATTTAAAGAAACCTCTTCTTTTCAAAAGAAGCAATCTAGATTTTTAAATATGGGATTATATTCCGCTAAACAGATTCTCGGTTTCATACTTTGCCTCAAAACATTGTCGTTAATGTCTTAAGGACTGATTTCACATTCTTGTGAATACCGTTGTGGTTACCCGCCTTTTTTCGCATCTTCACTGCACCTTATTGCTTGTGATCACAATATAATCATTTTCCACAAACACTAAGTGGTGCTTATTACAAACCCGTGTTGCTGTGTAACCAGCTCTGATATAATCGGGGTCAGTTCTGTAAAAGAAAAGGTTTGGTCAAATACTCAAACTTGAAGCAGAGAAAGCTTTAGGAAAGTTTTCAGAAAAACCGATAAAAAAATATCCAAAGTAAGTCACAGGGCTACTGTAATAATGCATTATTTTACTCTGTTAAGAATATATTGCACATACGTTTTGTATAACAACTATGTGGATTATAAATCCATCCATCCGTCCATCCAATTTCTGTAACTGCTTGTCCTATTCGGGATCGCAGCTGTCCGGAGCTTATCCTGGAGGCTACGGGCGCAAGGCAAAGAACAACCCAGGATGGGGCGTCAACCCATCGCAAGCATACATAAATGTATGTGTATTATCATTTCATTTATAATGAAGTACACTACAAAAAAAAACAATAATGGTGTTTATGTAATTGTTTATTCTATATTATGCAGTATAAATTATTAACTATTTCTTCACGCAGTCACAGCCTAGCAACCATACCCAAGCTCTAATTACGTATAATATTCTCCCCCGGATGACCTTATTTGGTCATTTTGGGAGAGGACCAATAAGTAGGGGCTGTGTCTTCATAGTTCATGTTAAAGTGATTCCCAGGCCACTCATTGTACGTTTCGCCAGTAGGTGATATAAGCCCATGAAGTAATCAGCATTTCGCACTTTCGTCTGCGGCAGCAAGTACACCTGACGTAAAGGCTGGGATGTATTCTAAAAATTGTCTATCGGACATATGGATCATGACGGATATCAGGATTTCCTTTAAATTACTGTGCGTTTTGTTCCTTCTCTTTGGCAAGAATGCAGGTCAGTATCCGTAATGCTTTGAGTGTGCAAGATAAAAAGGGGATTTAGGTAGACGCCGCCTACTGAAATGAAATGGAGCCCAAATTAGACTTTTAAGGGATTTTTTGATGATTAAGTTCTTTAACTGAGCATCGTACAAGTGATTCGTTAGTGAAATTGCATAGTTCTGCGTCTTCGGGAATCCACTGATTTGTCCGATGGGGAATCTTGCGTCTTTCGTTATTAATTTGTTTTGCTGATTTTCTGTTATATAGGCATGAACACTTACCCCAAGGCGGAGGGTGTTACCTGGACTTCTTCTGATTTTAAGACAATATTAAAATGGGGTCCTGAACCAGTCAACTACACCTATACTGTTGAAGTTTATCGGTGAGCACATACAGACCGCTCGACTACATGTATGTACTGGACGACATAAAATCGTTCACTATGTTGAAACTAAATATAGTGAAACTAGTTTGCATACTTATCTAATTATTAATCTAGGAACCGTTCGTCTTAAAACAATGTTGTTTCTTATGATGCGAGGAATTAATATTAGTCATAAATAGGGTTGGACTGGGATTAAATTGGTCCTCCATCGATTTACTAAGCGATATGTTTTGCCGACCGAGGCGGGCGGGGCATGTTTTGGGGGTCCACCACATACCCTACATCGACCCACTCGGAAAATGCCCGGTATGCCAGGCGGCCAGTCCAGTCCTGCTCATAAAGATTACGAGTTCAGAAAACACTGCTGCCTAATAGGAGTTGTAACATGTTTCAGAACACGTGGTTCTCGTTGTTCATTCATTGTATTTAGGTCAGTCTATGTGCACTGTATGATGTGGTAAATTATTATGGCGCTGATTTGTCTGTAATTCTTGGTTCCTGCTATTTCTGTGCTTTTTGAAAGCTTTTTCAATGTTAAATCGCGTTTCTTATCGGATTAGCAGATCCGAATTACATAATGTGCAGGCTTGTCAACTTCGGTCCGTTGCCTGAGATTTTCAGTTCGAGAGTCTGCAAGACACATTCATACGCCTTTTCAAATATGTAACACTTTTATTACCTTGTAAATAGTCTGTTTGCAAACTGCCCCACCGCTTTCGATGCAGCTAATTTTAGGTTTATAATGGAATAATATACATTTACCGTAAAATTTCTTGCGCAAGCGTGAGAATCTGGAAGCGTGAATGTCACGCCAGATGCGTGAGAGTTGGCAACCCTGCTATAATGTATAATATGTAATACTGGTTACTTTTTTATTATTTCGCTTTTTCAGCGCGTATAACGTATTTATTTCACATAGCAGATAACTCTTTTGGGGTCGTTTCTGGGGTAACTGTGTGTCCAGTCATGTGTACCTATTAACCCCAGAGTTAGCACATTTGTTTATGGTGATAATTTGCAACAACACCCAAACACATCAATTTATTGAGTCCCCTCCTAGGTTTAATAAGGAAAATCACACTGCAAACAGCCTTCCAGCTAAGGGTCACCGAACAGGCAAACTGAGAAATTAACCGGTTTCATGGAAAAAATATGTCAGATAAAGAGGCATTAATGTATGTGTTGATATTTCATTGTCTTTTGATATCTGTCTTAGTGACCGAATTTGATTTTGTGTCTCGTTTGAGTAGGATGTGTACAACTGCAGTATGGAAAATAATTTATATGACAATGTCTGCTCAACCTAGTGATTAATGCAAAAGTACAGGTGCACCACTGAAGGTGCTGAGCACTGTTCAGCCTAGTGTCTAATTTAGCAGTCGCTGTTGTCCAAAGCAATATACAAGTGAGGACCAGAGAGGAGGATCGTCAGCGTCCCTGGAAAGCCATCTGTTCATTCACCTTCCAAACACTGGTCCAGTACAGGACTGTGCTTAGCCTGAACAGTACTTAGTCTCAGTATACTTTAGGAAAATATTACTTCATTTTCTGTTAAATATATTTATAAAAATAAATTGATTGAAATATGATCTAATACATTGTCCTGAATGCATTTAAGGTTTGTAGAATCAGCTGAGCAGTAAATTAATATATTTGGACACACTTTGATAAACGGCCACAGATAATGTAGTAACACACTCTTACTGCATTAGTTAATGAGTGTTAGTTATGTACTGACCCCATGATTGATCATCATTAATCAGTTCTGACAGTCATGTATTTCTTGCAGGAACTGTATTAGTTTATGATTTGGTTTTGAGCAGTAACTGCATAACTAAATAATAATAATAATAATAATAATAATAATAATGATAATACATTTTACTTAAAGGTGCCTCTCAAGGCACTCAAGACACCTTACAAGCACAATATACATTGTTGCAGCATAAAAAATTTGCATGTAATAAAACAAAACAAAAATGAATAAAGATTTTTAAAATATATAAAATTTAAAAGCTGCCACTGCAGCAGAATCATAATGAAAGTTTAAAAAGAAATGTTTTAAGGTGAGATTTAAATACAGAAATCCTGTCGATATTAAAGATATCAAGAGGGAGAGAATTCCATAGACTGGCGGGAACATGAATGAAAGCTCTAAGTCCCATAGTGGTCAGGCGAGCTGCACAACCAGAGAGACGGAGTGGGAAGATCTGAGAGTGCAAATATGTAAGGGATCAACAAGATATGAAGGAGAAAGATTGTGAAGGGCTTTGAAAGCGAACGGTAGAATTTTGTAATCAGTGTGATATTTAACGGGAAGCCAGTGAAGTCGCTGAAGAACAGGACTGATATAAGCAGTGATAGAAGTCCTGGTAATAATATGAGCAGTGATAGAAGTCCTGGTAATAATATGAGCAGTGATAGTAGTCCTGGTAATAATATGAGCAGTGATAGTAGTCCTGGTGATAATATGAGCAGTGATAGGAGTCCTGGTGATAATATGAGCGGCCGCATTCTGTACTAACTGGAGCTTATGAAGGAGCTTGAGAAGTAAATCAGATAGAATGGAATTACAGTAATCAATACGTAATGTGACCAGGGCGCGTACAAGAATGGAAGTATTGGAAGGTGTAAGACAGGGATGGGCAATCTTATCCGCAAAGGGCTGGTGTGTATGCAGGTTTTTGGGATAACCTGTAGGTCAGCCGTTCAAACCTAGGTGTGAGGACTCTTCGGCCAATAAGTTCTTTAATTATTCATCTAATTAGGGAGTTGCAGTGAAAACCCACATACTCACCAGCCCGCTGCGGATAAGATTCCTCACCCCTGGTGTGAGAGATGGATGAAGATTGAAGATCCAATATTATGGAGGTGAAAATATGCAGGCCGGGTAATATTATGAATTTACGGTTTGTAAGACAAAGTGCTGGCAAGGATGACACTCAAACTCTTAACCTGGGCAGAGTGAAAAGCCATGAAATCATCAGTTGTGAGGGTGAAGTTATCTAGCTTAGCAAGAGGTGATTTAGCGGTAATAAGTAGGACCTCAGTTTTGTCATTATTAAGTTTAAGATAATTGGAGGCAAATCAAGTTTTTATATCTGACAGACAATCTAAAAGAGAAGTGGGAGGGATGGCGGAGTTAGGCTTGGTGGATAAACTAAGTTAACTAACTGTGCCCATCAAGTAAAGTGTTTTGTGGCTGCATTAGGAGACTGTGAATTCTTAGCAGCACGAATATCCTCCTGCAGTTTATAAACATCCCTAAACAATGGAAGGTCTAACTCCGATTCATTACACACATTCTTAGTGGTTCTTAAAATGGCCTGGCATTGGGCCCCTGAGCGAGGCCCCCAACCCCCAGTTAATCCAGGGACCGGCTGACCCTGCTTTCCCAGTTGTGTATCCCTTTGGAGGAAAGTGTCTGCTAAATGAAATGAATGAAATGAGGTTTTTCATTTTTGAGATGAATCAACCGGGCTTTTTATCAGCCAGGGCAAAGATGGAGAGAAGAATGAACACTGTATCCGGACTGAGAAGACAGACTGCGATTTGACCAGCATGCTGGTTGACCTGAATGCCACATACATTGCTGATATTCTGTCTGAGCCCCTGCCGGGCACGCCTAGCGATGCAGTGGAGCCCCCGTACACCAAATCTCCTCCATTCTGCCCCTACTATGACAGTAGGTATTCCTAACCCTAACCCTACAGAAGCCACCAATTCTAATGACAGCCAAAATCCTGCAGCAAGCGTGACCATCTCCATCTCTATACATCTCACTCCATCTCTGTCACTTTCCATATTTCCTATTCTTTCAGCCGAAATCGGAGCTCCTCACTTCAGGATTAATGTGACCCAAGACAAAAGCAAAATTACACTTCATATTGAAGACCCTGTCACTGCCATCTACAGTGGGAGGAGGCTGCTTAACATACGGGACATATTCAAGAATGATCTGCAGTATAAAGTCTTCTATAGGAAAGCACAAAGCACTGGAAAGGTGAATTCTGTGGCGCGGGACGGTGCAGCGTTGTGCTACATGCTGAATGCCACAGCATCCTGTTAGCCCAACTGTTAGTTCAGTGCTCAATCTTGACCTTCCTTTGAACAGAGGGAGAAAACTACAAGCAGTAGCAAGGTGGTGCTGGATGTGGACAGGGGTGTGAGCTACTGCTTCAATGTGCAGGCGTATGTACCATCCCGCCTCGGGACTAAGCAGGATGGGAAGTTAAGCAGCATGCGGTGCTCGCCGGACAGAGACAAATCTATATTCGAAGGTATGGTGTAGCTCAACTCAGAACGACTGAATCCCACAAGGTGTCCTGTGGATTTGATAAGTCACTTTAGTATTCAGTTTAGTGGAGGGGGGAGGAGCAGGTGGTGTGGGTGGAGCCAGGAATACAGGAGGGGCTAGTATAGTGGGAGGAGCTATTTGAGTGAGTGGGGTCTCATTTAAGCATGAGAAATGAGTCTTCCTGTGTGCTTTCTTGCAGAATACAGCATTGGTGTGATCGCGGGAGGCATCGTGCTGGTCATTGTGCTGATAGGGACCATCACTCTGACTGTGGTATACTGCAGACGCAGAAAGAGAGGCAGGGATGCAGGAAAAGAAGCAGTACCTCTGAAGAAGGTGTGAGAGGCAAAGCCTTCCACCCGTGTCATGGGGACATGGTACGACTGAGTCGGATCCACAAACCCTTCTACATTCCTTTGCCAAACACTGGAATTCTTTGTTTTGTTTCTGAGAAACTTTGGCAGCCCGCTAATGAAATAACATGAAACGTCTAGACATGCTTCTCAAAAAAAATACATGTAATCGTTTTTAGCTGGTGAATGGTATTTTTAAGTAGGACGCATAGACACTGAGAAATTCCTTACTGAAGCACTGCCTTTTTTTTTTTTTTTACTATTTATTTTTTCTAATTTGTGGCAGCCTTAGTGCCTTGAAATGGGGTATTCGTATAATGTATTTTGAGAAATAGTTTACAAGCTGCCCTTAATTTATTCATTATATGTTAACAGATGTGTTTGTATATTATGCTGTTTTACTGGATGTGTAGTATTTAAAGGTTTTGGGTTACATTTTAATTGAAGTTAAATAATAGTTATTGATATTTGAATCCGGGGTTTAAATGGTGGTTTAAAATGTAGATGTCCATGTTACGCCAGGTACTAATTTGCGATATAGGATACAATTTAAGGGCAAAAACAGGTATGTTGTTTTGACAGGGTTTGGTATGTGACTAGTGTGCTTGTCAGGAAAACTGTACTATATTCTGGAACCATCTTAAGTTAGACTAACCTTTGTACGCTCCTTATGTGCTGCAGTTATTTTTTATCGCAAATATCTTTAAGTGAACTCCCCCTACATTTTTTACAAAGATGTTGTCTGGCATATTTTAATGCTTTGATGTTTATTGAAAAGCCTTCTAGAATTATATAATATAGCAGACTTCCATGAGATAATGTGTACTGATAAAATAATAACATATATTTTTATTTTATTATACAAAGATTGTATTCCTGTTCCAGTCTGTTGTCCATGCTGTCATCTTCACTTCGGACACATTTTTGAAAATCCGGTTCCACACGCTAGAGTTTAGCAACATGCATTTGACTGCTTTAAATCAAACATCAAACACGTAAAAATCCAATACTGATCAAACACATGAAAAACAATAATAGGGTTGCCAACTTTGGTCAACCGACTGACGTGAGATTTTCAATTCATGACAAGTCTGCACGCGTATTTACAAGTATGTAAGAGTCTTACTACATTACAGACTGTAGGGTTTTCAAACTACCCCAACGCTTTCGATATATCAAATTTTAGGTTTACAACCTAATAACAGGCATTAGGCCTATATAGATATTTGCCATATAGATTTACCATAAAATTTCTTGCGTCTGAAAGTGTCTGAGTGTCATGCCAGATGCGTCAGAGTTGGCAATCCTGCAAAAATGTTTTGGATTTTTATGATTGTAGGCTAATAAAACAATCAGTTATTGTAACAGGGGAGAAAAGTGCAATGGTGGTAGCATTTAGATTTTGCGTTTTGGCAAAGCAGCTTGATAAACACATTTTCCATCTACTTGGATGTAACTGATGAGCATTTCTTCCTGCGAGACCTCGATGTAAGTGAACCCTCCGGAGGTATTGTTGACAGCACTGGAGAAGCGCAGCCAGGAAGCTGGGAAGCTGCGCCGGTGCGGCGCGAACCTGTCATCGAAAGCGCCGCTGCCGCTCACAGCGTACGCGCTGCCGTCGTCCTCCTGGATGAACTGCCGGCGGGAAGAATAACAGTTAATACGCTGTTTCAGAGAGATCTCCGAAAAGCTTCTGCTAAACGCTACGTACAGAATATCTTCCTTGAATTAAATTACCGTTTACATCACAAAACTTCATAGAATATATAATCTTCATTATTTTTAATTATTTTTATTTATGGATTAATAGCTAGCGCACAAAACCGTAAATTTAACATTATAAGGCTGTTGTTGTGAACAATCACATTGGATTTGTCTTTGCGGCACAACAGCAACAATTTTATCGGTCATGGCAGAAATGAAAGCTTCTCAGAGGGATGGTGAATCCTCGTTTCAAGCTGTCCTGACGGTAATACAATCACGTTACATTTTTGGGGACTTCATAATGTGGATCGCACAGCATGCGTGTCATTCCTCAAGTTCACCACCGTATGCAGAAATGTAAAGGAAATGCCAGACTACATTTCAGAATGTTGGAATCGGGTCATGTTGAAGATACTCAGCACGTTACAGGGATGAAACGGGCCAGGGCATGCAGATTTTGTGGGAATGAATGCGGCTAACTTTACTACATTCCACCGCCTGACAGTAATGGATGACCAACCTGTAGGCTGTGATCATGGCCACTCAGATACAGCGTGACGTTATGTTTTTTCAGCAAGGGCCTCAGCTTGTCCACTAGGCAGTGCGTGGGACCATGATGTCCGATAGACCACACCGGGTAGTGACCCGCAACTACCAGGAACTCTGACCTAAGAGAAAAAGCCAAAGGCATGCTTGGAGATTAGGGGAAAAAGCGCAGTTGTTCAGGACCACTGTGAACCATGACTGTGGAGAAGCAGCTTCCAAACAATGTTTCGGAAGACAAATTCTTTGACATGGCAGGTAACAGGACGTGGCTGGGAAAAATCTATTGTGCTCCCAATGAGAATAGAAAGGAGTTACTTCCTGATGTGTGACTATTATGACCATAATACGTGTTTGCACTGGAATGCAGGTCTACAGTACAGTCATTGTACAGTACTGTATCTCAGGTGTCAACCAGGCACTTTAGCGCCTGACAAATGGACTGTGTGATCTTTTGAACCATACAACTTATGTCAGTCAATGGTCTACAGAAAACCTATAGAGCTTCAGCACCCCGGGAATACAGTACTTCCAGAAGGACCAACTGCTGAGAACTTCTGTGAGGCGTGAAGAACTTGAGGATGCTGAGAGATTCAAGAGTGAACATCCCCAAACATGCCCAAAGACCTTCAGCAAAAGATCCTTCAGCAAGAACATGGCTTTCTGGAACTTTTTTAATTTGTTCCTTGGGTATTAAACATTTCTTTCATCGTCAACATTTGCAATCAGTGTTGGGTTAGAGGTTCATGGAGTGTATATAATATGTGTCTTTGTATGAATGTTCATAGAGCAGGAGAACATCATACTTGGTGTTCTCCAACTGTGTTTGGATCCAGCTGAGTTGCTTGGCAGCATCCACATGGTTCTCTGGGCCATGGGGCTGAGTTTCCTGGTATGTGTTGCCACACAGCACCACTGTGTCAATCATGAGGATCGTCAACGATGCGGAAGTCTGTGGAACCTTCAGCTGTAGCTTGTAATACAGGCTGGGAAAGTTCCTGAGTAAACAACAATAAGCTTACACTAATGAAACTTGTACATCTTTTCTAAGAAAACTAGAGAACAAGAAACCGACAAGCGTAAATAAAAACTTTACCATCTTGGAGATTTTGTGGAATAAGATATTTGTGCCGAGACATTTCCTATGTGATCGTGATTTCCTGCTACGAGATACCATGGGAGCTTAAGCAGCGATGAGTGATTGAAGATCTGCTCAAATGTCACCTGAAAAGGCGAAATAAATTACAATTAATGAGCGATGCAGAAAATCATCTCCAAATATCACAGTAAATTTTGTAATTACATTTCTGACAGAACAAGTTCAACGGTTTCTTAAAAATGACAAAAATTGTTACATTTTAACTACCAACATTTAAAGCCAAAAGAAACAACTGAATGATTGTGCCTTTGATTTGAATTCATGTGGAATGAAGGTCTCAGTGCTGGTAGTTAGCCCTACATGTATTACATTATAAATGAATATAATATTTTAAAGCATTTAACAGTCACCACCAGATGGCATAAACATCACATATCAGATAATCTTGTGACCTTGGGTTATAGTTTGCTGAGTGAAAGTACCCTTTGGATCTCACTAGTTAAAGTAATATGTTTTATCTTCATTCACCGTGACACCTTGTAGTCTAACGAAGGTCTAAAACTCCAACAGCGATAACAAGAAACAATGAGACCTATTTTTGAAAAATGTGTAGAAGTATATTGAATATTTTGTTTGGGGGAAAGCTTTGGAGCATGACGGTTTGCAGAAACCCTAAAACAGGCTAGCTAGAGCTAGCTGGGACTTACCTTGAATCGAAAGTCCTCAATGTCCTTCACACCACTGTAGTAGAAGTGGTCACCCAGGCTGAGGATAAAGTCGAGGCCTGTGGCATCAGCTACTCTTCCCAGTTCGACAGCATTTGCCCTCTCCAGGGGAGTGGAGAATGGGTTGCCTGGGATACCCCCCCAGTCACCAATGCCAACAAAGCGTAGACTCCCTGGACAATGATAAACAAGCAGACAGCAGCAGTAACACTGACAAATCTAGACTTCTAGAAAAAAGTCTCTAAGCTGAAGTTCCCTGTATAACAGCACGCTACAGTTTCTCTCCTTGTTTCCAACACATGACATTGTGATACTTTACCGTGTCCTTGTGGCTCGCCTGTCGACATGAGCAGGAGGACCGTAAGCAGCAAAAGTACAAACTGCATATCAACCATGGTTCACAGGTCGTCGCCACCCTCCAGCAGGGGTGTACCGTCAACTATCACGCGCAAAACTCTTTCGCTTTCTGAACACAGACACAGGAAGTAGCTTTGCAACTGAGGACTTCCTGAATTAAAAAGGTGAGGCGATTCTTGTTCAGTGGTTTCCATGTTAATGAATAGGCTACTGTTAAGGTAGCAAATTATAATAATAATCATCATGTGATGTTTTACTTTGGACTAAAGTGTCCCCCACATAAATAAATGTAGTGGTATTCATTATAGACTGAAAAGGCATTCCAAGACATTTAATATGTTAAGATAAAACTTTAGCAAAAGTAGTATCTCGTGATTTAAATAGGTACAGAAAATTTTTTATAGTATTATATCAATTTAAACTAGATAATTTTGGTATATGTCAGAGCAGAGTTATTTTAACAAAACTTTGGACAAAAATAATAATGTCCAAATACAGTCAAGAAAGTACATATGCAAGGATTATCAATAATGTCAAGAGGCTGCTGCTGTCGGAGACCTTTGACTGGGTGTGACATCACAGGTATTCCAATGTGAGGCCATTGGCTCCACCTCTTATCGTTTACTGGAAGCTTAAGGCTGAAGGTTCTTAAATGTACTATAATGCCTTCCTGAATGTCCCAGCCTTGTTCCCTTTCCTGCCTGGGATAGGCTCCGGCCCTCGTAACTCTGACCAGGAGAAGTGGCTGGAAGATGGGAGTTTGTGTGCCCTTCGATTTGAAAAACCAAACAACCAATTGCCATGTGGAGAATCCTGAGAAGTTTGCAACAGCACCCCCTAACCAGCCTCCAGCTTCACTCTCTTCCCATCAAAAAAGGATGAATATAGATATTGAGTACAGACACAGTATTTTTTCTTAGGTTATTTTTTAATGAAAATTACAGTTCAGCGTATTCTAGATCCATGCACATATTTACGGCTACATTCTTGTGTTGCCACAGTCCTGTATAAAACCAGGAATCTTACAAAGGTGTTTTTTTAATTTTTAGTTTTGAAATGTCAAGAAGGTAATTACATCAGTTTGCAGAGGCAGCAGCTAAGTGTCCCTTAACATAAAGTAAAGGAGGCTGTGACCTTGCATATCTATCCATCATCCCAGACCTTAGAAGACGACAAACATTGCATAACAGTTTCTGAACCCACAGCACTTTCGTATTTCTCAACCCAGGATCAGTATCAGAGAAGTTTCTGGCTAAAGAGACACTGAGCACAGTATTGGACATACAGTAGTAACATTAGCTCATTAAAACATGTGCAAAAACCTGCACACGCCTACACACGCATGCACGCACACACACGCACGCAGACACACGCACGCACACACACAACAACAGTTAATGTGCCGATTATATCAAAGGGCTGATTATTAAAAAAATGGGTTACTGGGCCAGATGGGGCAGGGGAGAAGAGAGAGTACGTGTGCCAGGCCTCTGACGAATTTCAGTTAGGTTAATGCCTTTAAATCAGCTGTAGCTGACAGCATCTTCAGTAAATCACACACAAAAAAGCAAATGGCTTCACTATAGGCCCAGATCAGTTACTGATTTCCCACGGACGCATACGGACCGGGATCCACGTACCCCCCCCAAGCACTCCCACGACAAACTACATGCTTCAGTGGGGTTAGAGACAAAGACGGGAAACATTCCTGGTACTGATAGACCTGGGTTGCCGCTCTTGATCTGGACTAAACAAGATGACACGCTTCAAAGCTGTACTCTTACAAATTCCATGTTAAGGTAAATTTTATCCTTAGAAACATGACAGCGACATATTTCTTTGGGATTAGCCTATTTAATAGTCTGAATAAAGGCAGTCCAGTGTTCAAGACTAGACAATGGATTTTTAATTACAAGTTATGTACAGCAATTAACAAATTTATTATTAAACCATCTTTAGAAATTTAAATAGTGTTATTGGGAACGATGGGTCGATCTGATTAGAAACAATACTCTGTCTAGCTGACCGCTTGCTTAAGTGGTAATCATCAGCCTTGGCCACTGGAGGGCGCTGTGGTCACATGCCACTTATGAGCCGAACTCCACGGTTTCTGCAGTAATGGGTTTGAACTCGTAGTTCCCCCTCCCGTCCATGTGGAGGTAGTACTGTGGGACGAAAATAAAACAAAATGGTCTCAACTTGCACAAGTCCAAGCTCAACTGACTTCTTGACTGAGGTTTAGTTGGACCCGTCACTTTAAGAAGGGTAAACAAATACCTATTTATAACAAGCTGGCAGGGAGCACAGGGTTATGCTGACAAGAGGTTATACTAAAGGTTATACTGAGCTTGCACAGTACATTGACCTTATGTACTCAGTTAAATAACCTGCTGCCTGAATTGGGTAAAATTTTAATTAGCTTTGCTAATAAAGCATTGGAAACAATTGTAACATTGATCGATGAGTAAAAGATACTCAGTACAACTGCACTGGGCAACAGAAATGGTAGAAATATTCTACAATTTAGGGAAGTGCGCTACAGTGTTAACCATTTCCTGAAGTGTTTCAGAAGCGTTTCCTGGGCTTTACCTCATGGTGCTTCCACAGGGACTTCCTGTGCGACACTGTGAACAGAGTGATGCCGACCTAAAGAGCAAAGAGCAGCGGTGGTCAGGCCAGCCCACAATCGGCGACGCGTCCCCGTGGATCTCAGCCACCTCCAGCAGTTACCTTCCTACAGTGGCTGTAGATGTAATCCTCCACGTCAACGCTGACGGCGCTGGTGCACTCGTCCAGGATGGCGAACTGAGGCTTGTGGTAGAAGAGCCTTGCCATCTAGATGGCACAGCCAATCAAAAGAATGCGGGGGGGAGATACACATTACATAATGATGAAAACCAATCAAATTAAAACAGTCATTTTAATCCATAATTTTAATCACTGAAGCCACATTCAAAACCAAAGCACTTTTCCCAGGTACAATCTCTGAAGCTCCACCTACCCCGATCTCTCCAAAAATCCCAGTGAGTACAGTATTCTGTATGGAGTTACCACATGATCCAGCTACTGTTTATAGCTTGTGGCAAGCGATTCCACTAATTAGGAAATATCAGACTACTCATTTCACACTTCTTTTTTTTCCCCTCAACATAATTCTTCCACAAATCTCCAAAGCTGCAGAGATGCTTAACATATATTTGAAGATGTGTGATGCATGATAGTGAGGGAAGTATCTGATTGGCTGGCTCGTCAAGGTGCTGACTGGTGGAGCGGCTGTATTGTGACATCATACCATCCCATGAAGCTGTAGCTGTAACAGGTTATCCAGAAATAAAAAAAAGTAAAAACAACAAAAACACAACAATGGTGACTAAAGCAAGGTGTGGTGAGGCATAGATGTGGTTAGATGCCTATTAGGGAAGCCTTTCCTACAGCTGTGTGGTTGTGCTCTCACCATTAGCTCTACATAAATAAATGACAGGTTGCTGGCAGGCGCTGAGCTGCGGAGGACACGCTGTGCGATACGAAGGTCATCTCCCTTCTCTGAAGTCCCGCGCTGACTGAAGTCCCAAAGAAGAATAAAGAAAACAAACACCCACCGCCATCCTCTGCTTTTCCCCTCCGCTGAGGACATCCATCCAGTCCTGCACAGTGTCCCACGTGCCCTCTCGGTCAAGAATGTGTCCCAGCTGGACGTTATCCAGATACTCCTTCAGCACCTGGTTTTGGGCCACACGGAAACATGTTTGTCGGGGAGACGAGCCGCATGGCTCTCTAAGGCAGGGCTCCCCCAGCACACGCTGTACATTCATTTTGCGGATCAGAGGATTTAAGGATGATTCCCGGATGTCTTATGAGCAGAGGTTGGCAGAGCTGAATTGGTTTAGCCTTGAGCAAAGGAGACTAAGGGCTGCCATGATTCAGGTATATTAGGTTCTAAGAGGACTACATGCAGTTCATCCAGATTGTTACTTCAAAATCTGCTCTAATTCAAGAACCTGTGGCCGCAGTCGGAAACTAGCAGAGTACCTGAGAAAGAGCTTCTTCTCACAGCTTGTAATTGGAGTGTGGAACAGTCTGCCCAGCAGGGGAGTGCAAGCTAAGACCCTGGATTACTTCAAATCTGAACTTGACAAGATCCTGCCAACTTTATATTATTAGTTTAATTCCCTCCAAACGACCTCGATGGGCCGAATGACAAACGAAAGGAGGCCACTTTATGTTCCTATTACACATGAATTCCTGCTCTAAGGCACCAAACGGCTCCTTCGGGAGAGAATACCTGGTCGGAAATCCCTTTCCTCCTCTGATCTTCAGGGGTGTCTGGGTAGATCACCTGGTCCCGCAGAGACCCCAAGGTCATGTAAGGCCTCTGTAGCAAAATGTCACAGACATGAAGTCAAGAGATCCTACAGTTCAATGCTAGACAAAGGTCCACATAAAGGATGACTCTCCGAAATGCTATTAAACAGATATTAAATATCACTTTGCAATCACTACGCAGACTGATACCATCAGCTAGACACACTACGCAGATGGTCAGGTATCACTAATAAAAGATGAAACAAGCACATTTATGTGGACAAAACAAAAAGATAAATTAAAAATAGAATACCACAAGAAAGTTAAAAACATACCTGAGGAACATAGAACAATTTCCCTCTTTCGGGTTTGGTGAGGCGTCCACCAAAGAGAGGCCAAAGCTTTAAAAAAATTAAACACACACACTGTTACGTCAGTATGGATGGATGGGTCACGTTCAGCCTCCGCAGCCAATATTAAATATCACACTACACTTACTTCTCCAAGGACACGGAAAAGTGAGCTCTTTCCACAGCCATTAGGACCACAGACCAAGACATTAGTTCCAGACCGTACCTTTAAGAGAAAACACATAACGTACCTTAATGTTTATCTGTGCTTGGATAATAAACGGCAGTTTCCTGCACAAAGGTCTCAGACAGCCAAAGAAAATGGTGTTTAAATGACATTCATGTTGGTAAAATCTATGCTGTTATGCCTGTCAGAGTGTGTGAGCGTAACCATGTCAGATCCTCCACTAAAATCAGCCCATTACTTGCAGCAACCACACAACACACTAATGCCTTTTTTAATCTACCACTAGTACAATAGTACTAATCAATATCTCATTGACTTTTTTTGTTTGTTTTACTAATTAAGTTAATTAAGTGGTGAAAATTAAAAAACACATGCAATGGCTGCAGGGCCCCAAGCAGAGGTTTGAGAACTGAAGTGGTGTTTATCTAGCCATCCAACTAGATACCAGTAACTTTTCAGAAAGCAGAAGAAATTTTTACTCATTTTTATTGTTACTCTTAAGTTGCATACACTCAATGTTAAATTCTGATTTTTGTTCTGAGCAGATGTGCACTTACTACACAGATAAAATAGTACTGAATATAGTAAATATAGAGTAATTCTTGACTACAAGAGTTCCTAGATGAGAAAAAACACTAGTGAGATACACCTTAAGATTACTTCCTCAGTATACATCCCCTTGGTTTTACTTGGACTCAGAAAGGGACAGTGTTTATGTCTAAGGTGCTTCGGCAGAATGGTTAAACATTAAAGTACCTCAAAGGTCAAGTCTCTGATCAGAATGTCTCCATTGGGAGTCGCCAGTGGTGTGTGGTCAAACCTGCCACCAAAACACCAATCATCTCATTGAACAACCTGCATTTGCCAGAAGTATAACAATGTCTAGACGCTTTAAAAATCAGAAACTAATAATGATAAACCACCACATATTTTCCGAATATAAGGGGTACAACCAAAGTAAAAAGTCTTACTTTATGATCTTGTCCGTGTTGATAATCTCTCCATTTCCAGGGACGAGAGTCAGTTTTTCCACAGTTTCTGAGTTCTCTAAATTAGACAGGAAGGGAATCCACAATTTCACATTTATGGCTCTGATAATTACTGGATCATGGACCCGAAACACCACCAAAATACGACATAACAGCCGCTACCTCGATCGTGTTGAGTGACCATGGTTCGCTCGTATTTCCCAGCATTTAGTTCTTTCAGGACTTTCATCAGTTCAGTGATGCGGGCAGTGAACCTGCGTCAAAATGTCACAGCATTATTACAACTGCACTGTTTGTTTGTAATGGAAATTACACCGAATGGATGGTAAGAGTGAAAGGAATAAATACGGTGGAGGAGTTCATACATTGGGGACCCTCAGGAAGCAGGAACAGCTGAACGAATGAAGGATTTAAGAGGAGAAAAGCTCAGAAAGTTAGCATAACTCACCCAGACAGCCTGGACATCTCCCTTCCAGCCAGCACGATCCTGCCCAAAGCCTGCGACATGCGCAGAAGCATGCGACCACTCTGGTAGTAATCCTGAAAGCAGAAGAGAAGTTGAAGGTGCAAATCAGACTTTTAAAGGTGAATAAACACACACCTGGACACATACTAGAGGAGAACCCAAGAGTCAATTTGAACATCGAGTCTATTCCAGAAAGACATGTCATTGCATGACTAGGAAATAAGATGTTATGGTCTGTAAAACTAAGTTTGATTTTGGAAGAATTGAGCAGTTGAATGGTTCCCATACCATTCAAGATATATTATAGCAAAAAGCAAGAACCAAAAATATACTAATGGTCCTTACTAAAGAACATATATTTCAAAACTGAGAAGATATAATGTAAATTTACATACAGGCGTATGTCTCCAATTTGCGTTAGTGCTTCTGTAAACTACGTATTTCGGATATTATTTGTATTTATGTCCAGTTTTATTTAAGGTAGTATTAGACAGTTCCTTGAGCTGCTTTTACAGCTTTAATGTTCTCATGTAACTGTCCACTCTAAAAACTCATATTTAGTGATGAAGTAGCAGTTTGTGTTTTTTTTTGGGTAATTCTATTAGCTGTTCCTATCTTTACCTCCAAAAGTTCTGCATGCGTGCTCTGCTGATGACGAGGATGGGACAAGTCCAGGAAGGGACGGCTCACTACCAGGTAGCCCACAACAGTGGCCAGATCTACAGGGGTACAAGTGGCCAGGGGGTGTTGAGATCCTAAATACGCCCAGCTTCATAGTGGCCATTCAGCACACAGCCAGACTGTAGTTTATTTTTCTTCACAGTTACAGACAAATGCCAGGTATCAGACAAATAACGTTTTTTCTTACATTTGGCAATTATGCTGTCAATAAATCCCATGGAGAACCGGAAGAAGATGAAATTGTGCAAATGATCAACCTGCAAAAACATGTTAAGAATCAGTGACAGAAAATCTAGGCTTATCTCTAGCCTATATATTCAAAATGGTTTTTTTTTCAATTAAATGTAAAAATATATAATATATGCTGCAGAAGGGCACCAACGAAGACCTACTTTAAGATTTACTGTTACATGTGTATTCTTTGTAGGAAGTTCTTACGAGTTTCTGGAAGGTAGAGTGAATGGTCTGTTTCTCTCTTATGTTTCCATTGTAGAAAGCGATCTCTTCACTGCATGAAGAGAAGACATTTCACTGAGAAAATAACTCGCTGAAATCTATTTACATGTCAGACTACAAGAGTTTTGATCCTCTGGCAAACAGAATTTGATGCTGACTCATAGGTTGCTGTCTATTAGCACTAACGACATTTTCGGTGTTAGCAGTGGCTGACTGAATTCACTTGGTACAGCCCAGTGGAAGGGAGGCGACTTCATGACCCACCTGTTGGTGATGAGCCGGGAGTTGACGTATCGGTACTCCCCCTCATACCTCTGCTCCGTCACTGTCATTTTACCAATGGGACGCCGTAACCTCGTCAGGAAGAGGCCGGAGATCAACAGGTAGGCCATCATAGAAGCAGGGCCCTGATATCAACCACAGACAGACATTTTAGTAGACATTTTCTTTAGCCTTGACATTTTTAAACATCAACAAAACAAGAAACTTGAACACAGACATAGTCTGTACCATGATTTTCCATTTAAAAACCAGATTCTCTTTACCTGTGCTCCAATAGCACTTGTCAGCTTGAAGATGTACAGACCAATGTCAAGAAGTGGCTGCAAGACAGAAGCATTTATAAACATTATCCCTCGATTTTAAAGGCATTAACAACTCTCGAGCCATCTCATTCATCCACTACAGTGAGTGTAAACTCTTCTGAGACAGCTGGAGATATCAGAGACTAAACTACAGCTTTACAACGTGTGTTTTTGTGATAAACACCAGCTTTCTTGAGCCTCTGGAGCCCACAAACCAAATAATTTAATTTGGATGCCAAGCTACTTAAATAGCATTCTTAAAGCCTACATCTTCTTATTAAAATTAAAAGCCCAACTCACCTTAAATGTCTCTAGTAATATTTTGCTTTGAGGTTCCAACCCATTAAACCACTGTGACTGTCATTCCTATAACTCCCCGTACCACCACAATTAAAAAGTGATGGCTAATCCTTGTACCAGAACATACACGCGTCAAGACTACAACAGATCAATGAAATATTATTTTTTACAAATTCAGTGAGTGACATGAGCAGTTGTCATGGTGAGCATTTGCTTCATGAGCCAGCTACAGTGTGACCTTATCACAGGGAACTCTTTACCCCAGTTGGCTGGGCGCTGTGTCTATAAGTGACTCGTCCCGCCCTCAGCCACATCTGACTCCGCCCCTTTTTATTCTACTGCAGTCCGATGACGTCATTTGCCCACACACCTTCCCAGCAGATAATTCTGGAAGACCTCCAGTCTTTGAGAGAGTGAACACTAGGTCTCTAGGCTTCTAGGCAAGCCTGCTAGCTAAAGCTACAACTAATTTGTTGCTACAACAATTTAGAAGAATTTTGGTTCTGCTCAGTCTTTTTTTCAACAGACAATGAAGTCACAATGAAGAGATTTTTTGCTTGTGGCCTGAATGCAATAAATTTCACAAGCCAGCTATAATTTAGAGAATCATTTCTCAGATTTTTCTTGTGCTCGGGGGAAGTTAGGCGTGTGGCTCAGTAGATTGGGACGCTGTGCCTGTAATCAGAAGGTCGCCAGTTCAAATTCCAAGGTCGGCAGAGTGATTTCACTGTTGGGCCCTTGAGCGAGACCCTTTACCTTCAGGGACAGGAGAACCTTTGCTTTCTCAAATGTATGTGACTTTGGATCAAAACCTGTACTAAATAACTGCAATGCAAATGGTAAAAAAAAAATCTTGTGACTAATTTTTTTCTGCAGTGCTTTTGTGGCTTTCTGATGCAAAACATTTTTTAAGTTCCTGGACTAAAGGGTCTTGCATATCATTCAAGTGTTTTTTGTGGATGTACTTGGGTGGCTGTGAAAAGAGAACAGGAGATGCATTTGGAAGCTACCTTGCTCAGGTTCGAGTACAGGTCCACCACGCTGTTACAGAATTTCTCCACATCCTGGGTCAGCAGCTGGTCTGCGTTAGCGATACGGTTATCCAGGTTGCCCATCTTATAGTAGGTGTAACCTCTAGGGGACAGAAAAACGCAAAGTGGTCTCAATGGAATTCACCTAAGGTGGGCATTTTAAGGTTCAAATACATTTTTTTTTCTCCCCATGAAAAGATCCAATTTCTTCCCTTACAGAAAATGTTTACCTGAATAATATTTAGCTACTGGGAAAATTCATCAAGACACGTAAAGTCCATAAAATGATACCTGAAGCAATTAAATATTCCACCTTAGTGAATTTGCAACGAAAGCGTACATGAAATAATGGCAGTTCAAGCAAAGTTGCCCCTTTTCAGGGACAGAACGGAGACGGGCGGGTGAAGGAAGGGCAGTACTTACTTCAGATACTCATCATAAAGGTGCCTGGTGAGTCTGACACGGCAGCACAGCTTCAGCTCATTGAGGCCCAGCTTCAGGAAGTTGTTCACTAAAGCTATCTAAACGAATCAGGATCAAAAGAGAACTGTGGACAACTTGGCAGAAATGATAAACCTCCACCATCTCTAGCTTCGTCAAACTATCATCAATGTCGCATTGTGTCTGACATGCATGGAAAAATTAACATACCATAAGGAGGCAAAATTAAGAAATATTACATTACAAATAAGGTTGCTATTCTTTAATCTGAAGATAAAGTATTTCCATTGCTTGGAGTACGTGTCTCTATAATTCTCCTCCACTTAAAACAGTTCTTTGACACATGGTAGATAAATGCGACTGAGGATCTTGCCATTCACATCAATTATGACTCGTCAAGCCATACATGTTATAACCAATCCAAACGCTGGTAAACACAAGTTTCTCTGCCCGTTACGCAAGATTCCTTTCATTAATTCAGGGCATGTTACCATGTGATGAGCAGGGCGGGGGTTAATCCTAAGGGCACTACTTAAATCCTGCCAAGTAAAATATGTTAATTTCCACATAATACAGTCAATGAAATTGAGGTATCAACCTTAGCTGATTCGCCTGAATATTGTTTAAAATTAAAAATTTAAAGATACACTTACAAGAGGCATGGCGGTAATAAAGTTGAACAAGTACTTCTTGAAATCTTTTGTCGAGCGACCAATAATTGCACTGCAAACCACATCATGCAGAAAAAGAAAGCGTTGTTGTCAGTAGATGGAACATGTAGTGGACGAGTCGCAGAAGCAGGGGTGTCTGCCCTGTCATTAAAAGAAGCAGGAGAAACGGACCCGGAAATGGCAGACAGCCATTTCACACCTTCAAAAAATTGGTCAGTTTTCTTGCTCTGAAAGCCATACAAATGTTTTCTGCAATGATTAATAAGTTACTCAGCCACAGGTGCAGACATTAATAAATCTCATTATCCCCATGCGGGTGTCACAGGGATGAAAATTACCCCAGGAATGACGGAAACATAGGAATAAAAGTGTTTCTTGAATAACACAATATCTCTGCTAATGATACCACTGCAAGGGATTAAAAAATAACAATAATTAGCACATAGGCATTAAAACTGCATATAAATTCAAAGCAAGTTGGCTACAAACTATGACCTATTAACTGCGTGCAAGGCATGTTATGATGAATAATTACAAAACGCCCCTTTTGTTGTACGGAGAGAAGTGACCAATCTGTGCTAGTCGTTCTTTCCCACAGCGGCGTGGCTAAAAGCAAAAACCGGAATACCCAGAATATGATACCGCTCCATTTAGAGGCGAGGGAAAAGCACCTTACGGGACGAGGCGGCCTGCCAATATGAGCCGATGGCCCTCGGACTTCCCCAGTCCCTGATCCCTATCAATGGCCCAGTGTCCATGGAGTCTACAGGACAGGACACATATGGGAACTTACCTTTCAATCATTGTTCCGTTCTGGATCATCCAGACATCGCAGTAGGTACGAGCAACCAGCATCACTGCGATAAGGACCAGATATCCCGACTAGGACAAAAGTAGTACAATGGCAAAATAGGAGTACAATGACTATCAATTACCAGGACAAATAACCTCAATTAAAAAAGAAAGAAAAAAAGTTACATACATTTTTTGAATATTTTTGGAATGACAATGGGTGATAACTTACAAAACACCTGTAGAAGCTTGTGAAATTAGCACTTTTAACGGGCTCGTAACATTTCCGCAATTGTCAGACGAGCATAATTTCAGAATTCAATCTTTTCTGAAATGTTTATACATTCGTCATATTCACATTCAGTTCATTCGGCGCAGCTTCCAACAAAGTTGCTAGAGAATGCTTGCAAAAGGCTCAGCATACTTACAAACAGATCACTTTACACTGACACACACATCCATATATAATTTAAAAATATGTCATATTTAGACACTGTAACAAATACTGCATAATGTTGTAATACTAGCAGTTATCGGAGTAACCATTCAAATTGAAAAAAATACATATTCAACACAGACTCACGCCACATTTTAAAGTCCACAAGTTTAGGATATTTCATTGGGACACATTTCATCTGGGTGTTCTGACATAACCTTAAAAGTGTTGCAATAGCTGTTCATGGAAAATCACAAGGGCACAGAGGACATACTGCTGCTCTAAAACCATTTACTATGATGATGACAAGGTGTTCAGCATGCCATGCAAAAACTAGATATCTGAACCATAAATGAGGTGGACTTCAAAATCCAGCGATAATAATTAACGAAACAATGGCAAATAAAGAACACCAACCTCCTTGCAAAACATAGTAGGAAGCATAATCCTGCAGATCCGACAGAGACGTGCAAAGAACACCTTGTCCACAGCAGCTCTGTCCTTCTTCGCTTCTTTCTGCAAATGCAAAACCACGTGCGAATCGGAAGAAAAGGCGTTAATGACCCATCAAATACGCCGCATGCATATAAATGTTAAAATTCCAATCTTACAAAATAACATTAAGACAAGGTGCTGGATGATAACTCGGCACTACAGTAAAATAGAAAAAAACATTTTCTCAAACATATTATGGAGTACTTACGTCATTATTCAGCTGCAGTTCTGACTGACCTTTCTTACTAGAAAACACAAATATTATTATTATTCCTAGTGAAGAAACCGGCTTTGTATGTGCGTTGGATATTTGCATGAGAGGCAGGCCGTGTGATGTACCTGTCGTGTGTATGTGTCACAGACTGCTGATGCGCTTTCCTGCTTACTGTCCCCCTAACTCCCCCAAACAATGATGCCAAATGTCAAGCGGGGCTGCAGAAGCCGTGGACGATCTCGAGCTGCGAGATGCCAACTTTCCAAATGCACTGTCCAGAAACGCGTCGTTGGCACCTGCGCTTTTTTTGCCGGCTTTGTCGTGTCACTGCAGACGTTACCGGCGTGCAACACTGTAGCATGTCCATTTTATCGGATACAAAGGCTGCCATTGTTTGCCGAAAAAAGCACAGATACGAAACTGAACTGGATCACCGATGTATTTTAAGCTATGTCAAACGAGCAATTGGGAGTGAACGTCTAAACCCAGACTTCCATATTCGGACAAGGTCCTCCGCGCTACACCTGACTTCATAGGTATCTACCGGGTTGCCTCCACCCGACCTTTTCTGTGGCTATTCTATTTATATTTACAACAGAATCGGCCACAAAATTTCGCGTCCCCGGCGATCGCACCACGTACCCATTGGGTTTGGCAGGCCTCCGTCTCTGCTTGAGGAGGAAAAGGATGAGGAGGACCCCGCTGATTATGGAGGAGTTCTTAGTTGTCAAGTACTTGCTGAAGGCCGCCATGTTTCGCACACCGAGTTGGCCGGTCAGAGAACAGCGTCATGCATGCCGGGATACGAGGAGGAGACTAAAGACTGTCCTTGTGTAACTGCTTAACACAGCACCGAAACTGTGTGTCTCCAGTCACAGTCCCATAGTAAAACTCATTTGAGTAGGAAATCTTAAAGCGCATCGGGGTAAATTAATGTATTACTGCGCATATAGGGACGTACAGAAAAAGAAACAAAGGAAAGGGGACTTTACCTAATTTAAATCACAAATGCAGCTACAAAGATGAGTCATAAATAGGTCGGATGTTAATTATCAGTATATGCCAGCTATTAAATGGGTCTTACAATCAGCAGCTTTGTGTGAGTTTTCAAAGTATCTTCAGTTCTAAAGGGGTCAAATATCCCATGAGCTTAATGGGAATTTCTGGACTATAGAGTGACATGTGCCGATATCCGCCTATGCATTACCCCCTCAAGGACAAAAACGTTTCTGCTTCAGGAATGTTCCAGTATCCCACCACCCATACTTTAGGACTTGTTTGACTGCATTCCAAGAAAGACTGAAATTGTCCAAAAGGGTTAGGGTGGTCCCACGCAATATGTCCTTAGTGTTATATCTTTACATCATCCATCGCTTGTATGTTTAGATTGTCACCAGAAAATCACCAGAATTCTGAGTTCTTACTCAACATTGTCCTCTCTGTCAAATCATTTTATTAATTTACTTTCCCCATTGTGCAACATAGCATACAGTATGTAATTTTAGTAAATAAATCGACTACGCGTTTAATTCGGTGTTTGAAATCAGCTAAATGAGTTATATGCACTAAAATGAATTAACATTTGATATTTTTGCATCCAGTATCGGCTTTTATCGGCAGCATTGTTTTAAAATGTCAGTTGCAACAGCAAACTTACAAAAAAGGACCGAGATAGTCACTAGATGGCAGTAGTAGCGTTCAGACAATCGTAGGCGTTTCCTTCATTTTGTCAGCAGCCGTCCCGTCTCTGTTTCCGTAGTAATGCTTATTTCATTTCTACTGGAATTGTCGTATGGGCTGTGTATTCTGAAAATTAACACGCAGAGGAATAGGGTTTTACAAAATTGGTTGTATGAAAAATAGATAATAAACATACCATACACGTTTATTGTTTTGTTCTAAAGTATAATTCCGAAGATTTTTTTAATTATTAGAAGATTTTATCCAAAGCAGCAAACAATTGTGAAAGCAGAGTCAGCCAGTTCTTGGAGAAATTGTAGTTAAGGGTCTTGCTCAAAGGCCAAACTGTGAATTCACTGAGTAGACCAGGGGATTGGAACTAGTGACCTTACGATCACAAGAACAAAGGTCTACCCCACAAAGCCACACAGCAGACCCATTTAACTTTGGATCTGTGGGAAATTATTCATATGATAGAATTAGTGCAAAGACTGGGTTTGTTGAAGGTTCAAATCCCAAAGGGTCTGCAATCCTGGACAAGGGCAGCTGAAGGATGGATGGAGGGATGGATGAATGGATGGACTGCATATATAACTGACCAGAATGTTTGTTCCAGAACAACAAATGATAAAAATGTACTCTAATCTTTCTGTAGCTCTTTCACAGTATGTACAGCTATTGTATTCACTATAATTATAAATATTAACATTGACTGTAAAGTAATATTGGAATTGCATTCTAAAAGCACATCAGTCCTTTCTGTGGCGTTATCAGACACTATTTAAATAGACTCACCAGCAAAGTGTATTTTGATATAATAGGAAGCCTTTTACATACTGGATATCTCAAGTACTTCAAGTGGTCAAATATTTTCCTATGTACTGCTTATAACCTTATCTAGGAGACAAATACCCTTAGTAAACGGAAGAACTGAGAGAGCCATCAAACAACACACATCCATACTCCTGCCGACACGGCATCCGTTATAAAATTACTCTGACCTACATGAGAAACGCAAATATGTTTCCTAAGCACCTTAGAGACCCCATCGCTGCATGCAACTCGCATTGCACACACAGCAACGTGTAAAACACCTGTTGTTAAGGGAGGCCTCTATGATTAGATAGGTATACTCGTTTTCGCCTCTCTGCGGTCAACCAGCCAATGACAAGTTAGCTTGCCCATCACGTGTGAAGGGGGATGGCTCGGTAATAGAGAATGCAGTGAATCACGATTTTAAGTCGCTTGAAAGTGAGACAGAGTAGTTCTTACATTAACACTGTGCTTGGAGCGAGGCTTCAGAGACGGGGGTTTAGTTTAAGGGTCCAAGCTAGATTTCTGGACTTCCAGACAAGGCGATGTTACTGATGCAAAAATCAGGTGAGCGCGCTGATAACTAGGACCCGCTGTCGTACAAAATAACAGATCTAATAAAATTATTTGGCCAAGTAAGTGCAATCCACATATTGTGAGCAGGGGCGCCTAGTTACTTATGTTTGTTTGTTTTTTGCAGATATTAACATTGCTTGTATTTTGTCAGATCTTTGAAACTGCTGTCCTCAGAACTTAAGGGGACTTTACTTAATGTGTATTATAGGCGCTGTTTAGCAAATTACTCTGTTTAATAATTATGTAACAGCACGAAGGTTGTCGTGGGTAATGTTATCAGGAAGGCTGTAAGTGTTATACATTACCTACTTTGGGAACATATCCAGTTTTCTACCGGTGGACTATACGTTTCGAATACAGTGTTACATGCTACCTAGATACCGGTTGGACTTAGTGATTGATGTAGTGGGTATGAAGTCAATAACGTTCTCTTAGTCTAAGCACTAAGTGGTATGGTTTATTAACAAGCTGTTTGAATATTCACCACAGAGGGTCCACATGTCGTGTTGCTCAGGTGGAACGAACTCGGTCGGTCACCTTGTTAGGCTTCAATATCGGCGACTGCTGTCGCAGTAGGGTCATGTAAAAATGTATCTAAAACGATGTTGCACGGAGGGTTAATTTATACTGTTTCAAAGTTTGGAATGCTGTATATTTTACTAAATAATATCGATATTTTTGGTATCTCAGGATACAGGTAATGCAATTTTATGGCATTACTCCTTAACGCGTCTTGTAACCCTCCCAGCCCTACTTTTAATATAAGGCTGGGATAGAGAAATGCGGGGTAAATGCAGTTCATACTGACCTTGTCCTCACTTTAGATTTTGATATTTTAATGATAGTGTCTGGTCAATAAGCCTTTCATATAAAAAAGAAATAGCTGCTTGACAGTAGTATGGCTATCCTACAGTTGTCTTAGCAGGATGAAATATTCTAAGCTTATCATATGCATGATAAACCATATCTTTTTGTACTTATTTGAATTTATTTTAAAATAAAATGTACGGAAATATATTTTGAATGTGGAGGTTTCTCATATAATGTTAGATTTTTTTGCATTACATGACTGAGTCATGCGTGATAACAGGATATTGTTTGCTGTTGTTAATGTGACGATATTGTACTATCAGAGAGGAGAATTGCCCTCTTCCTGTTTCCTTTCCTGAAGGAAAAATAAAAAGTATCTTATTGCCTTAGGGGTCGCTCTCCATTGCCTGGAGTCTTGTGGAGCTCAGTGGTGCTAAGGTGTGAATCACCCTGGGCGACAGCTCAGCAGTGAGGGGATGTTGCGACACAGCAACAGCAGCGGAAATAAGCGGACATTGGGCATCTCCAACCTCTTCCCCCTTTCTGCGGGCTCGGGGACCTGGGGAGCCAGCCGAAATCTGAAGAGCAGCTCTCTGAACTCCATCGGTGTCGATGGCGTGGACAGCCCTGGGGAAGACCCCGGCTACATCATGCAGCTGGTTAACGACGTGCGTCAGGTCGCTGACGTCCTCCTGCGACTTAAAGAGACCTTCCTGTCCGAAGGTACGTTGGATATTACATTTCACTCTTGGAGCTGGTATGGACAGCGTCACTCTTGGTTCGTGTGTGGTGGTGTTTCCAGATGGAGATCTGGGCTGTATCTTGAGACCAGAGGTCTCTGGATATGATCCAAAACGGCAGTGATGTTCTTCATGCTGTAATTCGTGTGCCAGCATGGACGTCTGTTGGATCGAAATCATCCCCCTAGTAGGCCAACATAGCCAGCTGGTTATTATGACTCAAGCTACTATAAAACAGATTGCAGCCAAAATATATTTTTTTTGGGCTCATAAAACCACTTGTAAAATGTGCTATAAAAACAAAAATGTAGCCGTGGGATTTTTTGATCTGTAGTGGGCTGGACTAAGCTGCTGTTTCAGCAGTCAGTCACATCTAGCCAATAAAGCCGTTGAGTTGCTTGGTACAGTTCTCTTTTGTACTCTTTGCTAACCTCATTCAATCTGTCAACAGCCAGCTGTCCATTACTGCACTGGCCTGGTGCTTAGTCAAGGTGCCACTTTCCCATAATCCCTCCTGTCCCTTAGTTATGTCAACTACAGGATTTCTTGGTGCTTTAGAATACAACAATGGTGATACCAAATGCCCTCATCTTTTTTCTGATCGGTGGCCTAGGTCAAGATGAAGGACACGGTTATATCCTTATAATGAAAATGCATAGCCTGAGCTTTGCAGGTGTAAGTAACCCAAGCTAACAATCATGTCCTCTAAAATAATGAAAAAATGCAATGTAATAGTACCAAGAATATTTGTTTCCATTTCTAGCAACTTAAAACAAAGAAGTTTGTTTGGAGGCCAAAAAACAGTGAGACGTATCCATCCTTCTCCTCCCCCGTCACCCTCTGTACTGGATAAGCAGCTGGAAGATGGGCTATGTAGTGCTGACTCAGTTTCCTTCACACATTATATACAACATTCCCAGAGACTAGTATGATGGCTGTAATTCTAGATAATGTTGGATTGAGTAACAGTGTATTACAGGTGTACCTTTTATAAACATACACATGATTTATTGGGTGTTTTTGTCTTGTGGATGTTAAATTCTTTATGCACTGCCTTATTTCTGCTTTTTATCTTTTGAAAATATTATTTTGTAAAAAATGCAATTGTCAAAGTAGTTGAATCTGGTCAGAAACATTATTTGGCTTTTATGTATATGTGTGACACTTTTAAACTTTATTACAAGACTTCAAGAAGTTCTTTTTTGTGTTTATGCTTGAGCATAATGTAAATAATGCATATTAAATGCATATTGCTTTACAGAAGTTCATACTTGTTAAAAATTTCCAGACCCTGTCAACCACAGACACAAGCAAATGCACAACTTCCATTTACTGAATGAATTCACAGCTGGCTGCGTTTTTCTCTTTTTTTGAAGTGTTGCCAAATACCAAGTTCCATCGTAGTGTAAAGTTCTGTGCAGTTGTGAACTGAAGAGCTGGTATTAAATATGGCTCGTTCTGGCCTGGCCATGCATGGGAGGAGCAGCAGCTGGCTGGCAGTCCTAATCTTTGTTGCATTCCTCTTAATGGAGGGGTAGCTGCTGCTCTGTCTATACAGACAATCTTTGAGGTCCTGCAGAGGTTCGAGGTGATCTGCCTGTCAGGGAAGCATTCCTGGAAGCCTGAAAGTATGACAAAGTACATTGTTCTTTTGTTTAATTATCACTTAAGCAAGGGATTTTTTTCCTTTGTACTAACTGAGATATGTGGCCTGGTGTTTGCATCTTCAAAGGTAAAGTGAGTGGGTTGTAGTTAAGCATGTGCATTTTCGAATGAAGATCAGGAATATACATGTAATCGCTGCATGACTAATTTAGCTGTCAAATTATTTTTAAATAAAAAAGAAAACTCAGTCAACCAGAGTCAAATACTACCCAATTATACAGGGTCCTTTTTAAGGTGGGGGTGGGTCTTCTTCTGACCTATATTTTGTTCATACTTTGAAATCTGGGTGGCTGTTATCTTTATAGGAAGCACTTCACCAGTCATTAGCTGTGTCTCACAGAAGTTCCGTTTAACTTCTTACAAGCCACTTGACTCAGGCCTGGGTTTGGTAGACCGTCCCTCAGGAGAATCACTATAATTAAACATGCGTTGTGTGTAATTAAAGATCTCCACTTGTAACGGACTTGGAGAGTGCGTGAAAAGAGTAGAAAACAGAATGTTTGATTTTTTTATTTTTTTTTGGGAGGGGGGGGGGGGCTTCCTCCCCCTGCATCTGGGGGCAGCATACGTCATGTGCAGCTCTCGTTCGTTCTCTGTAGCTTCCTTGTCTGCTGAAAAAGATGCTTGTACGGCTCTAGATGATCAGAAACTAAAACCCGATTTAAAACTAAAAAAAGATTTAAAATATGATCACATTTTACTACTGATAGCCCTACTGAAGTTACTAGGCTACATACCAATATAAACCATTTATGATATATTTATTTACTTTCATGCCCCATAATAGTTAATATGTTCATACACTAAAGTTTTCCATTTTTTAATTTTAAATGTCCTGCATTCTTAGATGCATCAGAAACATATTGATCCCTATTCATGGACTCATATTTATCTTTAGATATGCCACCTGGTCATGATAAAATACATAGATACTTTAAAAAACTGATATTGTAACAAAGTTGGCTGCCTGGTTTAATTCATATTGCATCCTGAGCACTTCAGCATCCTAGGCGTGTTTCCATGGTCGTCGCTGGGCTAGTAATGGAGTATAATTACCACTTTTTTGCGTTTCCTACAGCTAAACAGTTTCACTTGGCTATTTGGGGGGGTGCTTGGTGTGCTGAAGTTAGTGCACTTTTATAACTGTCTCTGAAGTCATCACTGGACCTTCCAAAAGATACATTGTATATTGGGGTTAATTTATGATTGATCCGTAAAATGAAATGGCTGCATGAAGTCTTGCATGCAAGTAGCAGGTTTATTTCAGACCAAATACAGGAAAAAGCTCATTAACTGGAAGACTGTGCTGTTTGGAATTGGCGGCGTAGCTTTATGGAATAAGGCAAGGTCTTGGGTGTCTTTTTAAAACTGAAGAATAAAGCGTAATACATTTTTAAAAGCATTGCATTTGGTCTGTTATGAAAATGTTAATTGTCTGGACAATATTCTGAATGACAGGTTTATTGGAAGTATTCATTTCATTTGCATTTTTGATTTTAAATGAATGTACTTTTTAAAACAGTGGTTGTCAAATTGTAGTAGTATTAAAGCTTTCCGTTAAAAGTCCACGTATCCAGCGGCCACAAGCCCCTTTGTCTCCTCCATATAAGAATGCTGGTAGGATTGTTCTGCTTTGCCCAAGCAGGAAGTTTATTTTTCCTCATTTGAGTCATGGTTCCTTCATAGTGGGTGTTTTAATTTTTGCAGATTAGCCTTCTGTATGACTGTGGTAATTAGATGAGAGTTAAGATGTTGGTGAACAAACATCTTCCGACTAATTTTTACCGGAATGTTGGGTGCTACATAAACATGCCACCATTCTAAGTAAAATCATTTAGAGTCTCGCGATCCAGCAGTTAAAATATATTTATGTCTTCCACCTTATGAATTTTTCCTGATTTAGAAAATACTTGTACATAAACACTATAAGTATATGATTTAAAATTGGTCTTTCACTGTGTAGTATGTGCCATGAAGCAACAGCATTGTTTTAATACATAAAACAGTGTCCTAGGATTCAGTGTTGTGATATTGCTTAGAATTTACTATAATGTGCAGGAATGTGATTCAGTGGCTTGTCTCGCCGATCCATCTGAAAGCTTGTTCCCATGTAAGAATAGCCAAAGGCCCCTGATTATTCCCAGTGCAAAGCTGCTCCCAATCCCTCCACAGATTCCAAGTTTTTTTTTTTTTTTTGGTATTCTTTTTAAACGAGTATCGTTTTTAACCGTAAATGGTTATTATCAGTGTGTATGCAGGGAAGGGCTGGTCTGGAAAACTCTGCCGGGCTACATTTGTGAATCGTGAATGTTGTGTATGGGCAGGTTCAACTGGGTTGTAAATACAAACCTTTTCTGAATGAAGCTGTATGTTACTGTGCTTTGCTTCAGAATCATCAGGTGAATAAACTGTTTAAGTATAGCAGTAATTGAGTAGATTAGCTTTCATAATTTTCTTGATGCGTTATGTGGAGCTCTGTTTACTAGCTATATTTCTAAACTTAAGGGGCGGCATGGTGGTGCAGTGGTTAGCACTGTTACCTCACACCTCTGGGACCCGGGTTCGAGTCTCTGCCTGGGTCACATGTGTGTGGAGTCTGCATGTTCTCCCCATGTCATCGTGGGTTTTCCTCCAGGTACTCCAGTTTCCCCCCACAGTCCCAAAACATACTGAGACTAATTGGAGTTACTAAATTGCCCGTAGGAGTGCATGTGTGAGTGAATGGTGTGTGAGTGTGCCCAGTGATGGGCTGGCCCCCTGTGATGGGCTGGCCCCCTGTCCTGGGCTGTTCCCTGCCTCGTGCCCATTGCTTCCGGGATAGGCTCCGGACCCCCCGCGACCCAGTAGGATAAGCGGTTTGGAAAATGGATGGATGGATGGATTAGTAAATTTCTGGTTACTGTTAGTTTAATACACAATAGAACAACTTGTATGAGGAAGTTGCAGTGCTGTATGGTAATTTAAGAAGCCCATTTATGAAATTATGTAAGTGTAATGAGAATGTAAGGAATCACCTGATCTCTTTTTGCATTGGTAATAGAAACCACAGCAGCATTTCTCTGCCAAATTCCTCTGTCCTTTTATATTTCCGACTTCACAATGATTTTTTAGCATATAGAGTGTTGATCTTAAAATATCTTGAAAGCCTATTTTGTTTGATGTAATAAACATTCTCTGAACTCTACTGTAAAGAAACCAGATGCAAATTTGCTTTCATCTTATGAAAATAAAAATAGATGTCAGTTTGTAGGTGGCTCTTTGGTACAGTTGCATCACACCTCTAAGGCTGGGGGATGTAATCGTACCTCTGATCTTGCATGGGCAGTTGGCATGTTCTCTTTGTGTCCTGTGGGTTTCCTCCAGGTACTCCGGTTTCCTCTTGCAGTTCGAAGACGTGCATTTAGGCTGATTGGCATCTCTAAATTACCCAAAGTGTTTGAGAGGGTGTGAGTTTATGTATGTGCCCTGCAATGGATGAAAATCTCAGCCAGGGTGTAGCCCAGCCTTGTATCCTATGCAGCCACATTGGAGCTGAAGCCTGTCTCAGAATGCACAAGGCAGGGGACACCAAGCATGGAATATCAGTCCTAAGAAGTATTGCGTTGTAAAAGCATAGATCCCCATATTTCTGTCCTTTCCCTTTGCTTAAGAAACCACATGATGCTCACACCTGTCTGTAGCCTACAGTAAGGTTCCACAGCCTTCGTCCTGCTCAGAGGTCTCTTATTCATTGCTGACTGGTTTAGATAAGGTGTTTCTTTTCTACCTGTGGTATGGAAATTAGGAGAAATAAGTGCTCCATCTACTCTTTTTATGTACTTAATTTTAATTTAGTTGTAATTGGTTTTGTTCCCTTATTTACTTTTTCCATTGTTCATTTTATGTATTTTTTAAATTTATTGATAAGGGCCCCATTGACATGAACTTCAGTGCAGCTAGTCAGTGTAAGCAGGGCAGGAAGGCGTTCTGGTCTCCACAGGCAGGCTGTGTGTGTCCCCCTCCCCCACACGCCCTGCATTCCTCCAGAACAAACGCCGGCTTGTTGCTCCAGGGCCCTGCTCACGGCGGCCCTCCTCCGGCGGCCCTGCTCACGGCGGCCCTGCTCACGGCGGCCCTCCTCCAGAGGCCCTGCTCCGGCGGCCCTGCTCACGGCGGCCCTGCTCACGGCGGCCAGCATAAGACCTCAGAGCTGCTGTTTGCACATTTCAGGTCTCATTTCTTTCCCAACTGAGGTGCATGATTATTCCACCTGGTTGTTAGTCAATGGGTTTGGTAAAGGGGGGGTGCAGGTGAGGGTCTGCCAAATAAATATTCAGGATTTCCGGTGACGGGCTGGATCTGTCGGAGAATCTGGAGCCGTATCAGTGCTTTCACAGAGGGGCTGTTTTGGTTTTCATCCTCGCTTACAAACTGCTGAATCTATAGAAGTAAACTGGAGGCCTTCTAAAAATACTAAAAATCTTATTATTCATCCGGGAGCAGCCTGGGTCTCGGGAGGATTGGAAGGCAGGATGCTTTATTTGGTCTGATGGGAACCAGCAGAGGCTGTTCTGATGGGCTGAGGTCCATGCCGAACACGTGCGTGTGTGTGTGTGTGTGTGTGTGTGTGTGTGTGTGTGTGTGTGTGTGTGTGTGTGTGTGTGTGTGTGTGTGTGTGTGTGTGTGTGTGTGTGTGTGTGTGTGTGTGTGTGTGTGTGTAATATACACATACATCATACATACACATTTATGTGGAGGAAGGGTGATTGTGTGTGTGATGTCTTTGTCTCCTCTGTCATTGCTTTCTTAACCACTACCAGCTGGACACTATACAGTGTTTTGGACAAAGCAGTCTGTTCAAAGGAGAAGTGTGTGGGTATGTGTGCGCATGGGAGTGTAGCTATGATAGCTATATATGATATAATATAGTGCATTTATGTACATTTATTTGGTGGATATTTTTGTCCAAAACAATGTACAAGTGAGGCAGATAGTATACTTGGCTATATAGGTGTGTGCATATATAAATATCTACGTATCTAATATGCCAGGGTAGCGATATATTTGGGGTTTACAGTACTATTAGAAATATTTCCGTATAACCACACATGTGACCCCTTTCCTCATATGTAGCCTTTGTTCGATTCATGATCAGACCGTGATCACGGCAGACTGCAATCGATGTTCTCATCTAAGGATCGTTGTTTTTCACCATTATCTATGAGTATAGTGATAGGCTCACACCTGATTATGCTAGAACAGGGGGGGGAACACTGTGCAATCGATGTTCTCATCTAAGGATCTTTGTTTTTCACCATTATCTATGAGTATAGTGATAGGCTCACACCTGATTGTGCTGGAACAGGGGGGGAAACACGGGTTGGTTTTGAACTGATCGGTCTGTCTGGGTCTATGCAGCTTGATTTAATATTTAACAGATTGGTGCTTTGCCAAGACTGTGTAAGTCAGTGAAAATCAACCATCACTCTCACTGTACTACGTGCAACTGTTAGGCCTGAAACGACCCGGTATCTCCTTCTCAGTACTGCATTCTCTGGAATCTGGACCCGGATGAGGGATTCTGGAGAATAAGGAGCTTATTCCAGACCGCAGCATTCTCTGTCTGCCTCTGTCTCCCAGCCGTATCTCACTAAAGGTCCGTTCCTGTACCGGCGGTGCTGCATGGGAGTGCCTCCTTGCATGATACCAAAAGTTTGTGGGAAACTTATTTAGCCGCCGGTCCTCTGAGAACTTTTCATGTAGCGCTGTGATTTGTGGTCGAAATTACCCGTCAAAGAATAACAAACCTAAAATTAGCTTTGCCAGTCTTCTCGCTGACGTGAAGGACGTCTTCGATGGGTTTAACAGAGCTTTGCTCCTCTCCCTCCATTTCAGCACCCTTGTAAAGTTGCTCAGGTCCTTTTATGGGGTTTTTTTTGTGCAGCGCTGTTTCAAGCCACTTTAAATCTTTCGAAAGTTTGCTTACATCCGGTGTCATTCTTCATCTCCTTTTTAATGATCTTAATTTCACTCTAAACTTGGACGGCGGTCTGTGAACGTTTCATTCCTCTGTAGTCGCTACACCCCGGTCTAATTTTTGTCACATAATTAAACCTATAAAACGTTTACTGCTTGTTAGCAAAGGATTTTCTCAGTCCTTTGAGTTGGATTGATGCGTTTTAGGCATAGACTCAGTTACGACCCGACTATAAACCAATAATTGGTACTGGGTGGGATTTAGCTTTTTTTTAATATGAAGCAAGATGTAACGGAAGGCAAAATGTAACAGATTAGAAAATAGTATTTGGTTTTTCCCTTAAAAACTTACAGTTGGTAATGTTATAACATTTGCTGTCTTGGCACCAACTTGTCTTGCTTCACTAATTGATTTTGTAATTGTGTCTGGTTTTAAGTGCACACTCTCATAGACCAGGTAACTATAAAAGATATTGGTGATTGTGGAAGTGTTGCAGGAGTTCCAACAGTAGCCAGGGGCACCTGCGTTTTTGTACAAGCAGCAAGTTTTATACCTGAGAATACGGACCTTATGAAGGTGGGGGGGGGGGGTATGAGGTAAATCCTCAGCCTGTTGGTGCCTGGATGGCTCTGCTTCTGTTTGCATCAACATCATCTAATGTATTGACAAAACACCACTGACCCAGCCTTCCATGCAACACTGACTGCTCCCCTTCATGTTAGGAAATCGGAGAGTACAGATTTGCGCTTTGTGACCGTGAGTGCCAGCTTTGATGATCTCACTCTGATTCTGTGTATGTTTGTGTTCTGTGGGAGAGCAGTACCAGCTCTCCAGGTCCACGTTCCACGCCGGCAACACCAGGGCCTCTCAGTCACTCAGCTCCATTCCAGTCTCAAGGCCGCGTTGCGAGGCTACGCAAAATGGTAAACATCAGCATATTTGTGACTTGTAAACTTTGTGCTCCTCCTGTGAGTACTTGAGGAATGTAGGAAGAATTTTTCCTCGATCCGAGCAGGCTGTAAGCCACATTAGCATGGATACAGACGAAATAAGTCATTTCTAATTTTTTTTAGTTTTATTTTTCAGTACCTGCATTTGGCTACATTCACTCAAGAAAGAAGTTAGAATACGAGTTCAGATGTTTCTTTGGATTAATATCAATGATATATTTGTTTTGTTTTTTTTGCAACAAGCTTGATATCCAGAATTCTTCTTGGCTTTAGGTTAATTTCACTATTGATGCTTTAAAATGTAAATATTGAAATGTCTCTAGATTATTTTTGGGCCATTTGATAGACTGCCCTTTCATTATTCCTTTTGCCAGTAACGTCATGGAAATTAACTGCAAAGTTTGTTTCTGTTAACTTCTGGAAGGAAGATCTTTCCGGCACATTCAGCTGGTCAGTGACTCTATGGTACCAACGTAGTCTATAAAATTATGACATTTTTGTGTTATCAAGCCAATGCCTGAAACCGCTTTACAAGACTCCCACTTTAACAGATGTTTTGATTTAATTTATTTACTTGCTGTTTTAACTTTGCATAGTAGAGAATTTCATTTGTTTAGCCTGAGGTCCTCTTACTTGTGTTATTGAACTTTTGTGGTAATGAATAAGAAGTGTGTAGAAGATGTATACACTCGTAACTAGAAACACTAAATGTCTGTTTAGTGCCCTACTACAACTCATTATAATCTAGCAATTTAGTTTAAATTGAATGAACTTCTAAATTTAACTCACGCTGGTATTGTTGGTGTAAAGGTAAATACAGCATGTAAGAACTTTTATCCCTAAGTATTTTATTTGTTTTTATTTCCATTGTTATGGTAATAATCCTGCATGGCATCGTGAATGTTTTGGGGGCCATTTTGAAGTTAAGACGTCCAATGAAAATGCCTCCTTATTCTCTCAAGCAGACACTTTAGGCAGATCTAGTGACGTTTGCCAATTCCCAAATGTTCGGAGGTGATGTTTGCTTTGTTTTCGCGTTACATTCATAATACTGGTCATAAACAGTGCCTGAGTAGCATCGATTGAGCCCTGTGTTTTACCATATTAATATTTAGCATGTTACAATATAAAGGATATGCTAATGAATGCTGATTATTTCAAGAATAACTGATCTGTCTTTTGTGATGATTGCATTAATACCAAATTATTAGTCATTTTCATGGTTGTAGTTCTATCTGTTCATCGTCCAAGCACGTGTAGGTTGAGGGTAAATGGGAGCTGAAGTCCATCCCAGGCAGCATAAGACACAGGCCAGGGAAACACCCTGGATGGGGTGACATATGCACCCTGTAATGCACTATGCACACACTCACACCCAATTATACACTTTGGGTAATTTCAAGATGCAAATTTTCCAACTGCCGGCCTTTGGACAGTTGGAAGAAACCCATGTAACACACAGAGATCATGCAAATCCCACACAAATAGTAGAAGCTGGATTTAACCCACACTCCTGCAGATGCCAGGCAACATGGTTACTAAATTAGCCACTGGACTGTCCTTTTATTGTCATTAGTCAATTCAGGTTTTAGTTGATATTTTCAAGAATATTTCATATTTTATTACATATAGAACTTCAGAATTTTTTACCCATTTTTTTTTAAACAGACAAGTACATCAGTAGGCAAACCCTGATCCTGGAGTGCCGGGATCCAGCAGGTTTTCCATCCTACCTGGCCTCTGAACCACGTCTGTTCTCAGGCAGAGATTGGTCATCAGCTAGGATGCAAAACCTGCTGGATACCGGCCCTTCAAGATCGAAGTTGCCCACCCTTGGACTAGTATGTTGCTTCCTGGTCACTGCTAGCAACCAATTCCAAGTTGTATAAATAATTACATTACCTACCCAGAGCAATGCTAGTTGATAATAGCTAACAGTTCTTTGGTGACCTTAGCATCGGAATTCCTGCAGAGATTATGACCTGAGTCATTGTTTACTGTGCTGTCATTCACAAGTACAGTTAGAAGCTTTGATGGGATTGACAGTGGACAGGGACTTACGTAACCCAGTTAAAGCATCTGCATGAGAATTTGCCAATGCAACCACTCCAGACTGCTTAGGAGAAGTTTGTATTTTTGTGTGGGGATATCATTCTCAGCAAAATTTTTGATGATTTTCCCGGATGTCAAGGGGTCCTGTGCCTGATGTTTTAGGGAAAAAATATTAAAGGTTGAGGTGGTCAGTGCTGCCTGTTGTCAGCTGTGCTGAGTGGGGGGCCTGAAAGGGGGATACTAACAGACGACTATGTCGGTCCACGGCCAGGTGTGGATCAAAGTTGGATCAAAGCAACACCTGATTCTCCGGGAACCAAGTGAGGGTTACATGGAAGGGCAGTATCTTTCCCAGTGACACAGAGGAAACTAACAACTGTGAGCTGCCTATGCACACTTTACAAACAGTCCTTACAAGAAATGTTCTCCTTGGTTTTGCTGTTGCAGCAGAATTAATTGATTCTTTCTGCTTAAGTCACAATGGACTTTAAGTCTAATTAGCCTGTAGTCTTGCAGATGTAAAATCCAGCAAAAAAGGATATCATGTATTACTAGAATTTTTTTTTTTTACTGAATTTGTAAATTATCTTTTAAACCATCAGATTTTGTGTTGTACGAACCCAGAACGTAATACGTGGTTTGTGTACAATGGCATTTGTTTAAGTACTTGGGCCTTGATTACGCCGGTAACAACAGTGCTGTCTCTAAATACTTAGGCAGCAGGTGAAACTAAGTGCTGTTTGAACACTTGATTGATGGACACTGAGAACATTGTAGATATTTTGCTTATGTTAAATGAATCAATGTCCACATTAACCGCTGGCTGACTGACCGCTATTCAGAAAAGATACACCAGCCAAAGATATTCTTATAACAAATCAAAGAATTTATTTCCTTGTATGCTTGTAAATATTTAATGGGAGTTCCTGACTCCTTGTTAAAATGGTCATCTGCACTATGGGGATCTGAATTTGCCACTTTTTATGATTGTGGGTTTTTTTACGGAGGGACATCCAACTGAGCAGGACTCCTACTTTTGGGAGACAGGACTTGCTTAACGCAGCCCATCTGTCGGGCCGCTGCCTCTGCGTGGGAGTACTTGGGGCCCTTCGTAGCGGAGTATGCCTGGAATGCCATCTCTCGGCATTCGTACAAACACAGTGTGACGCCAAGGTCCCCTGCTTTTCCCGCGTGATCTTAGTGGCTTGGTTTGTGGGGCAGTAACTTATCTGAGATTGGCTTCCTTTCAGTGTTGAAAGGCAGCCGTGGAGTGTTTGAACAGCATTAGGAAGTTGGGATCGATCGTTCTCATGGTGCTATGGGAGTTCATTACAACACCCATTGAAGAGTCTGTGTCTGGTGAAGTTTATTTTTTTTTTACATTTGCGGGAGCACTGGGAGGCAAGTTTTAACTATATTTATTAATTATTTTTAAGTACAGGTTAATTTATTTTTATAATCTTCAAGCAAAATTTGAAGCCAATGGGCTTATTTGACACCCCACGGCCTGCTTCACAAAGTCGGCCACCCGTTGCGTAATCTATATGTGAGAGAACATTTATTCTGCGGTGGGCCTGGTTTAAGGTGTGGCATCTGCACAGAGTGGAATGTGTGTTCTTTGGAGGCAGCCCAGACCATGGAGAACAGGCATCCTGATCCACCTAACAGGAGGGCCGCATTTGTCATCGTAATCAGACATAACTGGACTGCTCACCTTGTCCGCTTGCTATATTATCACATTTTCTGTTGAAACAAAAATTCATAGCAGTTGGCTAAGAACAGTTTTTATATTTTTGGTGATATGTTAATGACTACCTTCTCAAATTCTCAAATAGTTGAGCATGTTCTACAAAGTAAATTTCTTATGACTCGTCATAATTAAGGTGTAAAAGTTGACCAAAGGTAAATGGCAGCTCAGCGATTAGCTCCCCTTATTCTTGTCATTTGTCATCACATGATATGCATTTCTCTGACAGATACAACTGTCGGAATGAATGCAAAGATCACAAACATATTTTTCTTTTCTTTCATGCAAAGATATCGACGAGAGCTTCTTCTCAGTCTCACAGTGATGACCCGAGTACACTCCCTGGTACAGAACGTCTCCTCACTCCCCATAGTCCGCATCACGCTTAAGATCGATGGCTTTGACTTACCGGGACATTTCTGAAGTCCTTCCCACTTCTGGCTTCACTCCCCCTGTGGATATTGCGGTTATTCAGAAGTACCACACTTCTATTTATCACTTCCTTTGAAAAGACTGTTACCTGCCACACGCCATAATCTCGCCAGTGGAGATATGCCCACTCTACTTTCAGTAGTAGCAGTTCAGTCGAAGTTCTTTTTTAGCCTCTTTTTCAGGTGCATGTTTTTGTCAAATCTACCTCCAATACCTTCGATGTCATGCTCATGGGGCATAGCAAGTACATGTACTAATGAACCTTAATTATTGCTTTTTATTTAATACAATAGAACTTTAGTTATTATAGTAAATTTTTGGTTGGTCACCCTTTGGAAGTTGATTAGTGTTTTCAAAGAGGTTTGTCTTCCACTTCAGCCATGTTTGTCCCACGATGAATAAAAGATTCAGACAATAGAAAGAAATGTGGGGACTGCGAAAGCTGACCTTAATTTTGGTGTTAATGGTGGTGATTATAACGATGATTATTATTATTATTATTATTATTTATTGTTATTATTTGTTATTATTTATTACTGTCATTTTATTACTGTTAGTTTGATTATAAGCTGAAACGGGGAAATTTAATTGTTTTCTGCACCTCTAGTCTAAATCTCTATAAATCATTCAAACCCAAAGTCTTCCATGTCTTTATCTTATGGTTGAAGAAATGTCTTCAGTAACTCTGTATCCTTGGATTCGTGTGAAATGTACACAGGTTCTCTCCTAAGAAGGCAAGACAGCTGAGAAATATAATATTAATTTTAAATGTAGAACTAAGTCTTTTAGAATATCAGCATTGTCAGTGATACAATAGTTGACTCGTTGATAAATACTTTACAAATGTATGTTGTGTCACAGAACCAACCCTAAAACTACATTTCCAGGGAGATTTAACAAAAAAAGCAGTAAATGAATCTCTGTGATGGACAGGTTATGCTGATGTTGAGGTTTTCTGTTATTTTCTCAGCTGTGCTTGTTCTTGGAGAAGCTGGAACGCATGCAATGTAAAGACCACTGATATTGACTTTCTAGCCCTCCTGATACATACAGTGATTAAAGAGATTTGCTCGTAAATGATTAAACATTTGTAATAGAAAACTGGACGTAGATGCTATGGAGGAAAGTGAAGCCATTGTTTTTAGTTGGTTTTGTTTTGTCAGAGTGACATAACACAACAATAACAACATAACAATGACATAACATGATTGTGTACTCCTAGGCCAAACCATAATTGCACAACATTACGCTTGTGCAAGGAGTGTACTCGTGAATGCTATATGGTTTGGATCTGGTGGGGCTGAGACAGACTGCTTGTGCGTTAATATTATAGTCATCTTCATATAATGATCTTCATCTCTGCTGTGACTTTAGGAGAATGGTTTTTGTTTTTCTCATGGTTGTCAGGTTCAGAAGTGAGTGGAAATGACTGCAGCATCCTAATGAGCAGTTTGCTTTTTGTCAAGTAGAGAATGAAGATCACCTCCATCAGGTGGTGCAGGAGCGGCTGGGGGACCTACTGCGAGTCCTCAAGGCGCTGATCAGCAAACACCGCGTGCTGAACTCCGTGGAAATCCTCAGCGCCGCCGGAACCGTGATCGCAAGGGTGAAAGGTCAGTGGCCCGGCTCCCGTCCGTAGGAAGTATGTGCTGCCGCTCGTGCAATTAGTGACCCGTCTTCCCCGGCAGATGTGCTCGGTCGAGTCCTTGTAAATAGGCTTTGAAGTAACTGGAAGAAAAGACCCGCTGTGTCTGGAATGGCGGTTTTGGGGGGGTGTTGGGGTTGCAGATTTATACAGCCGAGGGCAGAGCTCTGAATTATGAGGGGGTGATAAAAATGTTTTAAGCTTAAGATGAAAAAAGCTATTTTGATGGATGTGTGAAGCTTATGCACATTATAGTGGATCCCTCCTCTTAATGACTTTGTTCCTTATTTGTGTGTCTTTCTTTTTTTTGTTTGTTTTACTTAAAATGTTTTTATTATAGACCTTGTGTGAAATCGTAAGTCTGGGGAAAATTTTTTGTTTATTGTGAAATGGAAACTTGATCTAACCCGCATGAATGCTTTAAGGACGACTGTTAATTGTGTTGGCATCCTAGTAGGGGGAAAGCACAGTCTTAACTTTGTGGCAGATAGTAGGTAGTAGCGTCATACGTGTGATTTCCAGAACAGATCATCAGCCCCTGGCTTGATATGGAGGGTTGTAATGTCACGGTCACATGATCAAGTTTAGTGAAGATAGCCAATTAAAGCCATAAAATGTCTTCTCCATCCAAAGAAATTAAACATTTCATGCTTACTTTGAGGTTGGAATCCAGTTGGGCTCCAGATATGAAGAAACTTAAGATGTAAAGAAACTTGAAGTGTCAGTGTGGTTGACCTTCTAATCATCTCAGTACCTGCATTTATTGAAGGAGATTGCTTAGTTCAGTGTCTTGTAGAAAAGTGATATGGAGGAAAGTATTGACCTGAATCAGCATAGCAAGCATGGGTTTGGGCAAGGCAAATCAAGTTTATATAGCACGATTCAGATAGAAGACGATTAAAAGTACTTTGCAAAATCAGAGGAACACATTTAAATAAAAGACTTTAGGCTTTTGGGCTTTCCTTAAAGGAGATCTGAGCATTTGTAGTGGGCTTGCTTCACCGTGTTCAGAGCACTTGCGAGTTATTGCTTTGTCTTTATAAGTGTTTTCATACCTGAATTATGATTTTGTTACTCTGGCCATTTTTCAGAATTCTAAATAAAAGGCATCCAGGGTTTCGTTGCTACAGTCCAAGTTCAGGCAGACAGGATCCAGATGTGAGAATGAGCTGAGGGAATTTACCACAGGGTTGCACGTCTCCATTTGTTGAAGACAGATGTCTCTGATTTGAAGAAATGAACCACTTTCATACTACTGTCACTAAATAACAGTGATGGTTTAGGCATTACGCTCTTTTTTTTTTTTTTTTTTTTTTTTTTAATAAAATGTTATTACCTTACAAAAATTTTGTATTTTTTTTAAACTGTTATGAACTGCCATTACATAGTAATGAATATGTCAGAAAAGCATTATCACATTCAATCTTTTCTTTGTGGGTTTACGTTCACGTGGATGATTTGCTGTGCCTTTTAGAGTCCTTTCTGTGGGTTGAGTTACATGTTTAACCTTAACTGACCTGTTACATGTCATCCCGTGTGTTTGATAGCCCTACCTAAAGGTTTGTCTGGATGTGTGTGAATCTCATACATTTTTATTCAACAAACAATATCCATTTGTTTTGAATTAATCAGGGGTGGAAAAAAAACCATGATAAGTTCTCCATCAAAGTGGTGGGTGTTTCCTCGAAGGCCATTTTTGCTGGATGATGTAGTTCCTATACGTGCATTGTGAGCAGCTGCCTTCCCTGGGCATTGTTCCTGCGTGCAGCCTCAGGATGTCCTGGGGAAAGCCTCGGAATAGCAGAGGTTTAGAGTCATGGCTCGCAGGCTGAGCCTTTGGAAGAACCACTTAGACCTGGATAGGGGCTTGTGCCTCTCCTCGTAGGAGTACAGCTCTTTGTGCCTGACCGGAATCTTCCCAGAACCCTTACAGAAGATTTGCCTGGACCTTCCAGAGGGCTTTTATTTGGAAAAGGGCTTCATATCGGCACCTTTCCTGCTGCTGGAAAAAGTGCAAGCTCAGAAAATTCCCAGGCTTGGTTGAGCCGAGCCCCAGGAGTTTGTTACATTTGACCTGAATAATCTTGCTAGTTTCATCAACCGGAGTTCAGTTGGCCGAATGGGATGCGTAACAGTGGGTAAGGCCTGGTTACTTTTGTTTGGATTTCAAGCTGTATTCCTGAGTTTCCTGTGGTATTGTAGTACGGAGACAGGAAGCGGTGGCTTGATAGTTTAATGCATTTAGTTCTAAACTGTTTGTGGTGTTTTTAGGCTTTCTAGTACATAGACTGAATACAGTTGTCCTTAACTTTGATGATTAGTTCATTATTATATTTTAGTTTCTGGGAGGGATTTTTTTTGCCGCAATTAAAAAATTAAATTTTTTGTGGGGCAACCCATGGGTATTTTGATGACCAGGGGGGTCCCTCTCCATAAGTTTTGCCAACTGGGGTGGGGTCCCCATAAGAGGATTTGTTGATTTGGTGGGGGGGGGTTTCAAACCTGTTATTTTACTGCATGGCCACAAGTCTAGGGGATAACAGCAGGAATGTCAATGAGTTTTGCGCCTGAAACTTGCTTGTCCTTAACATAAAAAAGCTGATTTAGGCATAAACCTACGGCTTAAATTGAAAAATATTTGAACGAGGTGAGTTTCTGAGCTTCTTATAAAATCAGATGAGATGACAGAGATGACAAAGTGCAGAGCTTTTCCTTCTTTTCTGCCTGTGCCGCCTTTTAAGATTCCGGTACAAACTTGCTACCCCACTTTGTGGAAGCAATGAGGACATTTCACTCCTGCGGAGGGGATGAGGTCAGCGTCTGCGAGCATGGTGCACACACACACACACACACACACACACACACACACACACACACACACACATATGCACGTGCAGACCTCCGGTGCGTTCACTGAGTCACACGCGCTTGTTTTGCGTAACTCTTGCAAACGTGTTTTTGCTGGTCACTCACACCCTTATTTGGGTGCTTGGGCCTACATCACAAAGGGGACTTTTGTGAATAGTAAACATTACGGCATTCGTTGTTCCTGTTGGTACACAGTAATACATTCTAAACATAAAGTCAAGCGAAATGGACTTGTGTAATAAGTTAAGTCTAGTATCCCATGGTCGGCAAAGTAGTTTCACCCCTGGGCCCCTGAGCAAAGCCCAATGGTTATTCCAGGAACTGGCTTGCTTTCTCAGTTGTAACATCAAATGTACTGTTTTTGGATAAAAGCATTCTGCTACATAGTTGTATATATTAACTGTCCTTATTTTTAAACTGAGGGGGGATTTCAGAAAAATGAATGGACCGTTTTTAATATCAAATAATTTTTTTAAAAACATAAGAAATTTACAAACGAGAGGAGGCCATTCGGCCCATCAAGCTCGTTTGTGGAGAACTTAACTAATAGCTCAGAGTTGTTAATCTTATCTTGCTCTGATTTAAAGGAACCCAGGGCTTTAGCTTGCACTACGTTAGCAGGAAGACTGTTCCATACTGTATACGCTGTGTAAAGAAGTGCTTCCTCAAATTCTTTTTAAAATGTTCTCCCGTTAATTTCCACTTATGGCCACGAGTTCTAGTATTTAAACTAATATTGAAATAGCCATTTGGCTGAATAGCATCCAGACCTGTTAGAATCTTCTATACCTGTTTTCTTGATATTGCGTTTGTCTACAATGAGTAACTGTACTATTGCATGTTTCCCTGGACAGGTGTGAACTTCAAGGAGGTGAATGAAGACAATAAGAGGAACCTTTTTGATGAGATACACTCTTCCATCGACACGTTTGCGTTCACTTTTGGCAATGTGTAAGTGCCTGTGTTTTCTGCTTCTCTTAAGGAACTGCATTCTTTCAGGCATTGATGTCAGTAACACTGTACGGTGTAAAGTTTTCAGAGCCTTGACGGTAATAGTTCATAGCACACGACTGGGAAATGACATTACATGTAAATTGTGATGAGGAAGCCTAACTTTAGGTGACCTGCTGTCATCTCAAACAACAAAAAAGGCGCTTTGGAAATTTGTTCTTCAAACTCACTAAATCCAGAGAAATTCTCCAAAACACGTCCGATATACTGAGTTAAGGATATTTGCTGTCCAAATAGTTCTCTTGAAATAGCAGAGTCTTTGTAGGGTCAAGCTGAACTTTCTTCACTTGGTTTTGCAAAAATTTTTGCCTAAAATTAATAGGCAATTTGCGTCCTTCTTTCCTTGGGATGCGGGTGCTTTCCAGCTGTGATTGTGTGTCACTTCCTCTCTCCTTCCTCCAGAGTGTCAGACTTCCTTATGGGAGATGTGGACAGAGGATCAGCACTGGGACTGACCCAGACTCTCAAAAGCCGAGTAAGGATTCATGCTGTGTTTGTTTGCCATTGCGACCATGTGAATCGTATTATTCATGATGTATATTAAGAACTAATCATTTGGTGAAGTATGTAATATTCACCCTTAGTGAAAAGAGATTAGATATGAGCCTTATCACTCAAGGACGCATCACGTGCATGTTTGCCAAATTACGAAACCATGCTTTGAACATTTTTTCACTCATGCAGTTGATGTCAGGAGGACACATACATCTCAAAAATGTACATATTTATTTATAAATGGTCGAGTCTGACCCTACTGATCCTGGATCTGTTTTCTTTTCAAGTCTTTTGAGAACCTTTGTGCAGAATCTGGGGGATCTTCTCCTGAAAAGGATGACAGCCCAGGTAAGAGTCTCTCCACATCCACATTTCCTGTTTGCGTTTAAGGAACTCTAAATTCCCACTGCCTGATCCTGCGCCCCAAAGTTTCGAAACTCCTCTCTGCTTTTGATGTGAGCTTGCGTACAGACACCAAATACCGGCAAGCTTCTGCATCGGGAGTACAGCTGCAGTCTGCACCAATGCAGTAGGGTACAGTTGCAACAGACTGTCTATGTTGTTACACTAAAGAAGGGGTGGAAATCCTTAGCGGGTCTGCTTAGCGTCAGCAAGGATTAAGATGACCCCCCCCCCCTTCCATGGGCAAAGTCAGCGGGAGCTTTTCTCCTGCGGAACGCAGACCAAGTGGTTGCTGGTCTTGGTGGCGATGCAGATGCCCCTCTGTCTCACCCTCCCTGGTGTCCGGTGCACATTTCCAGGGTCGCCACGGGCGAAGGAGGTGGACAGTGTGCTCTTGGGCAGTGACAGTGGTGTGGAATCGGCGCTGCTCTATACCAAGGCCTGGTCAAAGTACACCAAGGATCTTCTGGCCTGGGTGGAGAAGAGGCTCAGCCTGGGTGAGTGGGTGGAGCTGGATTTAAGCATGCTATCTCATGGATTTGCCTTCGTGGCATAGCCTCCAGGCTGCCTCTACAGGGTTTGTTTTACTCTTTGTGCTCCAAGAACATCTCTAACCATCGTTTGTGCTTCCAGATATCGAATGCGCAAAAGCCTTTGCCAAAATGGCCGAATCTGCAAAGACCCTCACAAGTCAGCAGGTAGCCGAGCTTATTGGGGCTTGAGCCTGTCAGATACTGAGGAACGAATAAGATGCATGAATACCGGTGTTTTTAACGCAGAAATTACTTTCTTTTTTTTTTTTTAATGCTGAAGGTGTACATGCCATTCCAGGAGGCTTACATCTCCGCCTTTAAAAATGACATTGAGTACAGCCAGTTAGTGCTGCAAACTGCCGCTGCACTGCAGTCAAACAAATTCACTCAGGTGTGTATAAAATTAAGCCGTTTCTTTTGGCTACTACAGCTGCTGCAGTTTTCATTTGTTATAAACAAACAATGTGTCGTCTGTTTCCCTTAAAATGGTACTTCTTTTGTTTTTCTTCCTAATGCTCTAGCCCCTGCTAGCTCGGAAGAACGAGCTGGACAAACGTAGGAAAGAGATCAAGGAGCAGTGGCAGAGGGAACAAAAAAAAATAGTGAGTTTTTTGAGTTAGCTCACTGATCCTTATGATGTGAAGTGTAGTAATATGAAGTGTAGGTGTTCTTGATATATCCTGTATATCAATATGCCCTGATGAAATAACATGTTCAACTCAAAGTAGCTTGATTATCATCTTCTGCTATATGATGTATGAGTGATAAATAGAATGTAAATATGGAGGACTTTTAATTTTCAAAATACTGAGACATGGACATAAAAACAGAAAAATGCAGTTAAAAATTCAGTTAGTAAAGGGGCAACACTATACAACACTATGTAACACTATACAATGAATTTTCAATAAATAGATGGTGAAGCACTAAGATCTGCCCTAGCTGGCATATATGAGTATATGGTCCACATATCTGGATTTGCTTATTAATGTTAGTACAGTGCGAGCGGGTGCAAGTGTGCGTGTGTACACTGTGATGCATGCTCCTGTGCATGCTACTTGGTCATGAGGAACTGTTTCACTTCCTCCTGCGGTTTAGCAAGAAGCGGAAAATGCGCTGCGGAAGGCCAGGATCCTGCAGGCCCAGAGGCTGGAGGAGTATGAGCGGGCGCGCTCCTGCACCAGCCGCGCCGAGGAGGAGCAGCTGACTAGTGGAGGCAAGCAGCTAGAGAAGAGGAGGAGAATGGAGGAGGAGGCACTGCAGAAGGTATGCACCCTCCCCCACCCCGTATGGCTTCCCGTATCCCTCCTCTGCAGAGAATAGTCTTGTAATATTGCGTCACTGACATCAAGAATCAAATTTGGAGAATTTTTTTTGTGATTGTCCAAGTGGGTTACACAAGTTCAGTGAAATAACGGTACAATCAAACACAGTATAAAATAAATTCTATAAACTAATTAAAGGTCGATTATTAGCAATGATGAGTCGCATTATTAAAGCTGCTTTATCAGGCTTTTTATGTTTGTCTGGAACACGCTGCAGCTGTGCAGCTGTGTTATAATCTTTGCTTTTGTTTTGAAAGTGGCTTCTCTGTCTCGTGCATGGGATTCCGCTCGTGCCTCGTTTCAGGCTGAGGAGGCTAAGGAGCAGTACAAAGCCTGCGTTGCCGACGTGGGGGTGAAGAGGTTGGAGCTTGCGAACGTCAAGGGCGAAATCCTCACGCAGATTCGAGAGCTGGTGTTTCAGTGCGACTTGACATTGAAAGCCGTGAGTGTCTGGCTCCAGAAGGGCACTGGGCTGTGTTGTGGTTTAGCTACTGATAGATAGTATGTCACCCCATTCAATATTAGCCCTTAATCGCCAGTGTTTTCTGGGATTGGTTTTTGTAGGATGGATGCATGGATGGATATAACACATAATAATTACTGAATAATTCAAGAAGTTCCTCTGGAATCAATATATTTTTTTATCTTAATAATAGCAATATGTTATTCTTCATTAGTATTTATTTTTATTGATCATTGTTGCAGTTGTTGTGCTTGGTCGTGTTGTTCTGTGGTTGATCTTGATCCTATTATTCTAATATTAACTATATAATTATAGGCTGTGTCACCTTTATGATTCAGCTGCGGTGACTTGTGGCCTGGCCACTCCCTCCCACAGGTGACAGTGAACTGGTTCCAGATGCAGCAGGCTCTGGCCATCTCCCTTCCATTAAAACACCAGTCGCTCTGTGAGACGGCCAAGCTGTACGATCCGGGACGCCGCTACACGGAGTTCGTCAGGAACCTGCCCAGGGAGCTCTGCAGGAGAGAGGCCTTCTGCTTTGATGGGGCCGGGCCCCAGAATGCCGGGTAAGGCGACAAGCCTTAGAGGAGCGGTTCACCGGCAATGCCGCCAGCACTTAAGATTACGCTCTTCTGAAGAGTGCTCTGGAACCTTGGTGGGGGAGGGGTGGGGGGTGAGCTATGAGAGATGGTGAGAGCGAAGGTGAGCAGGGGAAGATAGCTAAAGGACACCATAGTGCTTCTCTGGACTGCAAGCGTGTCATTGTTTACTTTTTTGCAAAAATAGTGTCGCAACACTGTCACCTTTCGTATGACGCACACGACTTGGAGATTATAGTGGTTTTACCCCAGGCTGAGTTTGAACATTTTTTTCGAACAGTTATCTCCATCACTGGTGGTACGTATGAAGCTAATTGCTAAGTTATTGTGCCACCCGTAAGATAGCAATAATAATTAATAAATACTAAAACTGCACAGGTATCGTTGTTATTAACTTGAGGGGAGTCTGAAGATGGCATGTATTTTGTTTGGCTAGCTTTATGCAGATCATGTGACACCAGTGCTGGTCGTTTAATCAGGCATCCCTCAGCATGGTCGGCTTCCCAGAAAAGGCTCCAGATCACCGCAGAGGGTGGTGAATGTGAAGGAGCATCGAAATAATGGCCACCATCGGTCAGACGTAACCTGCTGCTCTTCCACCAGGTTGCAGCCGAATAAGCGGACGGGGATCAGCACCAGCTACTCCCACGGAAACCTTTCGCAAATGTCCCTCAACTCCGGGGATTTCCACAGCAATGAGGAGGTGGGCAGTCCGGTCCAGTCACACATGGGGAGGAAGATCGGAGAAAGGCGATCCAACAGCAGCACGGACATCCACGGTAAGCTTTAGGGTTTGAGGCAGGGCCTTCTTCTGGTGCACTAATGAAACGTTCATGAAAAGGCCCCCTTTAAAGTGCATTGTACAGAAATTTTGTACTTGTTTCACTTTTTACATTTTTTTAAATCCTTCTTTTTACTTTTTGTATTGGCTTTTTAATGTAGAGAACCTGTGAAGTCGTTCCTGAGAAAATGTCTTTTTCATGCTCCTAAACTAGTGGATTTTTAGAGATGCGTGTTTTGCATTGGACAGCGACGATATGTATATGTACATTTATGTGGAAAATGGTTACATCACTTTATTTAAACTATTTTCACTTTTATAGTGCATTAATGGAGCGGTTAGCATTATTCTGTCAGGAAGCAATAGGTTTGATTCCGCACTATAAAAGGTAGCCATGGCCCCAGTAGACCTAAAGATAAATAGGTTGTGACAGAATAGAAGAGACATTCCTGGCTGATGAGCCGTCGCAGTGTCAGGCAGGTATGTGCAGCCTCATTAGTATCAGAGATTGACTAAACAGCGACATATTGGTGACTCGTTAGCACGCAGTGGCAGTGGGTGAAAAGTGACCAAGTGAGGAATGAGATTGGCAGGTGGGGGCTGTGGGTTTGATTGTCATGCCTGAACACAGCTCACACCCTCTTCCCAACTATGTGCTATTCATGCCTTTTCATTATGCCTGGAAATTAAACCTCGTCCTGTATTCACAGGGAAAAAATCCGGCAATTCCTGTATCTTGGAATCAATCCAGCTTTTTTGTCCTCTTTTTATTGTTCCTTCCACTCTTTCTGTAATTCACAAGTTTTCAATTATTATGCTTGGAAATTAAACCCATCCTGCATTCACAGGAAAAAATCCCGCAATTCCTGCATTTTGGAATCAATCCAGTTTTCTTTCCCTTTTTATTCCTCCTTCCACCCTTTCTGTAAGTTTTAAAAAGTTAAGTTTTTAGTTTTTCAACTTTGTGTGACAAATTTACATATTTACTCTTGAAAACTTAGTCATGCTATTTATGCCATACTCAATGTATATTATATAATAATGTTTTGGTGGAGTGGTGGCTCTGAAGCTAGGGATCCGTGCCAGCAGCTAGAAGGTTGCTGGTTCGAATCCCATGAATGCCCAGAGTAATTCTAATGCATTGGGTCCTTGAGCAAGGCCCTTCACCTCCAGCTGCTTCATCCTGGGTTAGGGTTAGGGTTAGGGTTGACAGTAATCTATATCCAGGCCCATAAGCAGGTTCTCCAGTTTACGGTGAATAACTTGTGGGTCGTTGGCAGGATTGACACTCTAACCACTTGAAAAAAGTCACGCTGGTCCATTCGGACTAGTGTGGTGCTGAGGTATCACCTGCCACATGGCTGCACTCAGGTTCTCAACACTGAGGTGGTTTGTCCTGTGGTGATGTGCTGTAATCGGTGCACGCTCCTTATCTCAATGTTTTGCACATTTCACTTCAAAGGTTTTTATCTGTAAGATAACTGAGCCAATCACTTTTTGTTTAACAGAGATACAGTACTGCACAAATATCTTATGATGTAAAACTATATGATATTATATCTGTATAAGTGTGTTAGCCATCTCAAAAGCTCCCCTAAAGTTACCCCTGTACTTGCAGAGACCATCCAGCACACCGATGCATTTGTTTTTGACCCCTAGTGAACCTTATGTGGGTCATCAGTACCTCACTGACTTTAAAAGTAATTACATGAATTATATGAGCTTGTCATGAAATGTATCGAATACATGGAATGGCTGAGGTGCCCCTGAGGAGAGTTTTGGGATCTGAAGCGGTGTTCATCTGGCCGTCCAACTAGATAGTATCAACTTTTTGGAGAACATAAGAAATTCCTATTAGTGTTTGTGTTAATTTGGGGGGGGCAAAGGAGAATTGTGACTAACGGCACATTCTGACTTCTGTTTAAGACCTCAGGATGGTGAATATGAACCTAATTGCATTGAACATGACTGTGTTGCAGCACTAAAGGTCCAGGCCACGTTTCGCGCCTGGAGCCTGGGTGGTCAGGGAGCTGGTATGTGCAGCGACTCTGAGAGTGCCGGGGGCAGCAGCGAGTCCCGCTCTGCGGACTCTCCCACCGCCAGCCCAGGTAGGCGTTTGGCCCAGGTCTTACAGCGAGAGCTCCAAGGATGTCTGTCCCTGGGGAATCTGCGGCTCTGAAGCCACTCCTCGCTGTGCCCGTTTCTAGAAACCTTGAAGGGAAAAACAAGAATGAATGTTTCTGCCATTCCGTCATCTCGTTTCATGGGTCGTGGGTGGATTTTGGCAAGTGACTTGTTTTTTTATGGGATACCTGTTTTCTTCACGCAAGACGCCACACGCTTTTGTTGCGAAGATGCTGCCAGCCTTGCTGACAGAGCAATGGCATATAATCAGGAAGCCCTTTTCATTTCGGCCGATTGGGCGGGTCTATCCCTTCAGGGGTGCCCCCTGTCTCATGTCCTGTGCTCTCTGGGGTAGATTTCAGGCTCTCTGTCACCCTGTACTGGATAAACAGGGAGGGAGGGATGGATGGATGGATGACTGGACAGACAGACAGACAGACGGATGGACAGATGGGTAGTGGGACATATATGAAGCATCCTTGTCCATCTTATTATATATGGGAGCAGTGTCTGACTCGGTGGGCTAACCCTCTGTTCCAGTGATTGGAAGATCGCTGGTTCAAGCCCAGACCCAGCACATCTGTGGGCCCTTGAGCAAGGCTCTTAGTCCTCAGTTCCCTGGGCGCCGCTACGGGTGGCTGCCCTTCGCAGCCAGCTTGCTCTGACCTACAGAGGCAAGTTGGGGGAGGAGTAAAGAGAATTTCCCCACAGGGATTAATAAAGTGTCAGATATTATAATTGTTTTATTCTTGTGTAGAATATGCAGCTTTTGCTTTCAGATATAATGAATAACCCATGGGAACAATAAACATCTTGCTGTATCTGACATTACCTCATCGTGTCTCATGTTATGGTACGTGGTCATGCTTAATCAGAAGGTCCCCCCCCCCGCTGCCGCTTCAGTGACTAATACAGGAGGGAGTGCTGCTGTTAAATGGTTCTGAGAAATGTCCTCTGGCTGCAAATCAGCACCAGGCCCATTGAGTTTGAGTAACTGCATTTCTGTGGGTTGATGTCATGAGGAATGAAAGCCCCCTGCCCTGAGAGTGTCCTCTCTTTGTCGGTGCCTTAACGCCGAAGGGTGTAAAAATGCGGGGAATGTGTCCTGCAGTTGACTGGGGTGGCCTATTCATCTGGGGCAGGGAGGGGGGGGGGGGGTCGAGTGCTTGATCGCTGAATGGAGGTGTGAATTAATCCATGATGCACATTGTGAGGTCTTTTGTGTGGGGGGGGGGCAGTTTACCACATATGCCAAGTACCCCCCGCTCCCCACCATTCCCCTCCTGCAGCGACACGTGGCATGCGAAGATGCGTTAAAAACAGATGCGCACGATAACAGCAGCGACCATGTCCCCGGTGCAGGTGACTTCAAACGGAGGATTCCGAGGACCCCCTCGACAGGCACCATGTCCTCCGCAGACGACCTGGACGAGAGGGAGCTGCCGTCGCCCCTGGATACTGGTGAGTCAGACGAGTGTCAGGAGAGAATCAGCTGTACAAGGTGTTTTTTTTTTTTTAATTTATAATGTGCTGAACGTGAGTCAGAACCAAGGCTGGACTGGGATTAAAACTCGCCCATGGACCTTTGTCTACATATATACCCAGGATGAATTTTGCCAGCCCACAAGTCCGTCGGCCCTCTGGGGAAATGCCCAGTTCAGCCCTTATCTGAACCACTGGTAGACATTTGGAAATGATTTAACTCAAGAAGCTGTCAGTAGTACTGGTTTTCTTCAAGTTTAATTAAAAAATATATTTATAATATACATCACATGCATGTTCATAAGTTGTATATGCAGTTCATGTAGTGAATAATATGGATTTGATTTTAAAATAACTCTTTCAAATTTTGTTATTAAAATGTTATTTACTCATCTACCTTTGGTATGCTCCTCCAGGATTGAGTGACATGGCGAATGACTCTAGCAGCTCTCCTGGACCTTTCCGGAACACTCACATGTCCAAAGCCGCCCAGACGCACAAGCTACGGAAGCTGCGCTCCCCCTCCAAGTGCCGGGAATGTGACGGTCTGGTCGTGTTCCATGGGGCAGAGTGTGAGGAGGTACCAGGACTTTCCGTCAGCTTATTTACTCATGCCAAAAGTAGAAGAATTATACTTCCTAGATAGAATTATTTTCCCTAGATATGTTTATTTTATGTTTAAATTGTTTAGCAAACACTTATCCAAAGAGAAGTACAGTTGAGAAAGTAAGGTCAGCCAAGATAAATTGGGGTTAGTGGTCTTGCTCAAAGACCTACCACTGAAATCACTTTGCAAAGCACAGGATTTGAACCGACGACCTTCTGATCAGAGGCATTGTGTTTTAACACATTGAGCTGTATATGAATGTATTTATATATGTATTTTTCCTAGTGCTCTCTTGCTTGCCACAAAAAGTGCCTGGAAACGCTGGCAATCCAGTGTGGCCACAGGAAGCTGCAGGGCAGACTGCACCTCTTTGGGATCGACTTCACACAGGCGGCTCAGAACAACCCGGACGGCATCCCCTTCATCATCAGGAAGTGCACGTCGGAGATCGAACACCGTGCCTTAAACGTCAAGGTACCGGCGCCTGTGCGCGACACCCTGCTGTGTTAGCAGATTAGAGCTAAGCAGACGAGAGGGGGAGAGAGGGGGAGAGAGAGGGAGAACCAGTCAAACTTCTGGACCCACCTACTAAAAATCATTTTAACATAGCAACCCTGGGGACACTTTTGGGCTATTTAAGTATTATCTTATGAATAAGGAAAGAGATGCTGTGACAGATGACCACCCTTCACTTTAACCCTATAGAGCTGATTTTGGATGAGCTGGGTCAACGAGTAAGAGCAAGGTAGCTGATTTCTGTACTGTTGTAGAAGCAAAAAGAAGATATTTTGCAGAGAGAATTTTAGAAATTTTTGAGATGTTTAACATTTCTCTCGGTCATTACAATATTAGCCTTTTACTATAAGGTGAATAACAGCTAAAATGAAGACAGATGTAGGTGTACTTTTGACATGGATGGATGGGTGGGTGGGTGGGTGGTTGGGTGGATAGATAGATTGATGGGTGGCTGGATGGATGGATGGATGCAGTAGCTGAGTACATGCATTTAGGCAATTAATGGACATTTAGATAATAATAGTAACAATAAATAATAAGCAACAATAAATAGTAACAGTGACAGGAAAAGTATTGCATGGAACTCCCTGCTAATGGCTCAGAAGGTGCCTTAGCTGTTCTGGTTTCAGTTGTTTCAAAATCTCTTAGGTGCACTCACCAGCCATTCATTCGTTGTTCCACTTAACATCTGTTTTTCTGGATTAAGGGTATATACCGTGTCAATGGGGCGAAGTCCCGGGTGGAGAAGCTGTGCCAGGCTTTTGAAAACGGCAAGGACCTGGTTGAACTCTCTGAGCTGTACCCTCACGACATCAGCAACGTGCTCAAACTCTACCTGCGACAGGTACGCCGCCAAGTGACAGTGCCACCCTGGTGTGTCACCTTTGATTTCTAGTGAAAACTGACATGGAAAGGCTGCTACACCCATCCAAATTTCATAACTGCTTATCCGGTACAGGGCCTGAGGCATCCTGAGACTCCAGCACATTGAACACGCATAGCATACATTCATATAAGCAGTCAGGTTAGACGCACAGTTTCAACTAGTTTGTGGACTGTGGGAGACAACCAGAGAATGTGGCCAGAGCAGTGAACCCCCATTCCTCGGGGTATGAATCAGCCGTGCTCCCCACTCTCCAGGATTATCAAATCGCTTTTTTTTTGTCACATGACATGACACTTGGTGGAGTACCAGTGAGTGAAAAATTGTGTGTAGATATAGATGAATATAAATAGATTATAGATGAGTATAAAACATGAATGATATCAGTAAATAATTGATTGACTGGGACCCTGTGAACCTTGGTAAACATGGTTTTACCCTTGTAGCTCCCAGAGCCACTGATCCTGTTCCGTTTCTACAACGACTTCATTGGCCTGGCGAAGGAGAGCCAGAATATCATCGTGGATGAGGTGGACAAGGCCACCGGGGGCGCTGTTACTGACCAATCCCAGGTCAGCGTCGAACTCAACCGGGTGCTGTTCAAGGTGAAAGATCTGCTGCGGCAGCTACCCCCAGTACACTACCGGACCCTGCGCTTCCTCATAGGTCACCTGCACAGGTGCGTTCCACCCTCAGGCTGCACTTTTAGTGCGTAATCGACAACAGGAATCACATGAGGTGCCGATGTGTGTGTCTATGAAACAAGCATTTAATATGAACCCGTCTGTGCAGTGTGAGCCCCTGCTTGGTACAGTTAGTGTGTTCTCTTTGTTTGCATGACTATCCTACGTCCAGATCATTGTTTCTCAACATAGTCCTTGGGGACCCCCAGACAGTCCACATTTTTGCTGTCTCCCAGTTCCCATCACACCTGAACCATACAATTAAGAACAAATTGAACAATCAAGATCACCAAATAGTTGGTACAGGAGTGTTGGGATCTTGGATGAGGAAAAAATCTGGCCTGTCCAAGGGCTGTTAAGGACTGGGTCAAAAAACGCTGTTGTAGGTGAATTGGTGGCTATGAATTTTTCTTTGCATTTATTTGGTTGGTTGTTTGCTTGCTTGAATGTCCTGCAGTGGACTCAGGTCTCAATGTAGTGGAACATAAATGAGCCTAATCTGTAGTGAATCACACCAATTGTATTGTTGTAGGGGGTTACTTAGCTGTATTGATGCCTTTACCTTTTGAGGTTTTGAAATCCTTCATAATTCATAATGTAGAGTAACGGAGAAGGCAGACGAGAACAAAATGACAGCCAGCAATTTGGGGATCATCTTTGGGCCCACGCTCATCAAGCCGAGGCAGGTGGACGCCGACGTTTCGCTGTCCTCGCTGGTAGACTACCCCTACCAGGCCCTCATCGTGGAGCTACTGATCCGCCACTATGAAAAGATCTTTGACATCCCCACCAGCCCATCGCCCCCAGCAGGCAGGACCTCTCCAGGGACCCCAAAGGACATGCCACCAAGACTGACCCCCCAGGAGAAGGAACAGATGCTCAGCAGGCATTCAAAGTCTCTGGTGGACATCAAGGAGGTAGGATTGCAATTGAGAAGCAGACAGGAGGTGTCCAACAAAAAGCATGCTGTGATACCAGGAGCGACTCTAACATACTTTCTGGTCTCCTTACAGGAGAGCATTAAAGTGTACAAACGGCACTCGTCTGTAATTCCTTCTAATCGTTTGATGGATGAGGTAATGGAAACAAAGGACAACTCAGACTGGAGGAAGACATCATCTGGTAAATATGTTTATACAGCCAATGTATAAAGTTTTTGTGATGTTTTCTAACATTCATCAATATTTTGTGCCAAAACCATAATTTTTAAATCTTGCTCTTGTAGTTTTCAGCTCGGTTTCAGAAGAACTCAATGGACATGAGGAGGAGATCCATAGATCCAAGCTGGTGTTTAGCAAGTCCTATGACAGCCCAACCAAAACCCATCTGCGACCTCTGCGGACCAGACTGGCGTCTCGGCCCGTGAGCCTTGCCCTAGATAACCCATCCGGCCTGGCCCAGGCCAATGAGGTAAACTCCAGAAGCACAGCAGATTGTGATCGCAGTCCTCCCATACAGGAACTGGAGGAACCAGACCGGTCTGGCTCCAGCATTAACAGCCACAGTCAAGACACGCGTGTCAAAAATCTGACCCTCAGGAGAACATGGGACAAGCAGTACAGGCATTACAGCGTTACTCCTAGAACTGCGAAGATTACGGTCAATATTTCCCCTCAACAGGAATCAGGGGATTTTGAAAAACTGTCTTTGACTGTACCATCAGAATATATCACAGGAGGCTTGAAGAATGATGCAAATGACTCCAGCCCTAAACCCACTGTCTCGAGGGCACCCCGGACATTACAGCCCCCACCCGGAACATTCTACAAACCTTCTCAGAACAACACTATGACGCAGTCCTCAGATGTGGAGGTGAAGGCATACGTTTCACCCACCAACAGTGCAGGAGAGGTGAGTGTGGAGGAGTCTGTCGATGAAGAAACTGTTGACGTTGAGGTGGAATCTACAAATGTTCTTGTGACACAGCCGCAGTTTTCTGGCTGCGGTGTGCAGGACGCTCTCCCAGTCAAGCCTGTATACCAGAGATTGCGACCCCGACGCCTGCCGGAGCTGGAGCACAGGGAAGCGCATTTTGTATGACAGCTTACATCATGTAAATCGTGAGCCATGTTGTGCCATATCATACATGAAGAACGTATGACAATGAACCATGGAAGTGTTACATGTATTTATGTATTCTTATTAATCTGCTTGACACTGCTTGTTGTTGGAATAAGCACACAATTGCTCCCTAAAATGATATTGCACTTAATGATAAAATTATTTAATGTTTAAATACATATTTAGGGCAGTAAAAAAGAACAAGTAGATCATGTATATCACTGCCATTTTTAAACTATGAACAATGAAGGGAAAAGTTTTTTACTTTTTTTAAGCAACATAATAAACATCTTTATACATTCTTCACACCTTGACCAATGTGAAAAGTAATTTTTTTTATCACTGTCTGCATCTTTATTTGCCAAAAAATGATTAAAAATCTGTTACTTTTTTGTTACGTCACTTTATTTAAATTATTATAGTGCACTTACATGGCGTTTTTCTAAAATTAGTTGCAACCATTCGCATTTTCCAAATGCTCTTTTTGCTCATTGGATGCTGTGCTCTGGAAGAGGTTGAGTAAATCCACCCCCCCAGGTTATGGTGTCTGTACATGTAGACCTAAGCATAAGTTAAACAAGTACATTTGATGTTCTGTGTATTCTGTATATCTGTTAATGTCTCCTGTGTATCACCTCCAAGGAACGATTGTTGTAAAAATATGTATTCACTATATATCCTTTTTGCAAGCAATTCATAAGACCATGAAATTCATTTTTATTAACTTTTAATATTTTCTTAAATAAATACCCCAAGCAGCTTTAAAACATACCAGGAAATGGATGGCTGTAAATACTTCATGGTATATTATTATTTACAGGTATGTTATCATAATCCTAACCAGGGACGGATTATGGGTTGTGTGGGCCCCTGGGCAAAACGTTCGCGAGCCCCCCCCCCCCACCACCACCAGCACCACCACCACAATTCAAGGGCCCTTTGCAGCCAAACGCCCTCCCTATAGGGTCAGGGGCCCTTGTAGGCAGAGGATCAAAGAATGTAGGCCCTCTAAAATAGACAAACGAAAATACATTGTTAAGCGTTGCAAATTGTTTTGGGCTAGGGGCCCCACGGGCCCCCTGCACCCCAAGGGCCCCTGGGCAGTGGCCCCGCTGGCCCGGTCCGTAATCCGTCCCTGATCCTAACCAAGATAAGCGGTTAGAAAATGAGCTGATGGTTTGAGTGGATGTTCATCCTTTGTTCATCAGAACAAAATATTTTTGTGATATAAAGTTTTTAAGTTGTTTGGATGCTAATGTGAACAATAGGTACCAGTTGAATTTATGCGTATGAAGTCAAATGAATGCAGCAGGTTCTGTTACAGTCATACTGATATATACTTTTTGATAAAATGACTACAGTAGGATGTGTTATGAGTCACTTCTCTTGAATTAAAATTTTTTTTTGATTGCTTAACATTTTGTTTCCGTCTTTGGCGAGACGAGCACGAAAATGCTGCATCCACAAGAAACACCGAATTATTCATATTTAAACAACTGATTGGTCTATAGCTATTATATTGTATATATTGTATCTGGTTTATGATATATCGCTGATGCTTATTTTTATTACCTCCTCTGTCATATTGCTTGTACACGTGTTTATATATAATTATATTAACTGTTACAGCCAACACTTTGACGAGTCATTTTCATCAAGCTGATTTTGCCATGCATTGGAAAATATGTTTGTCTCTGCTGGTTTCTACGGTTACCTTAGTGGCACATTTTATTCATTTACTTTTGATAGTTCTTTTTTTAAGTACAATGTTGAGTCTACATTCTTAAATGCCTGTCCTGATTTAAGACCCTGATAAAAGGTCCCGAATACACAGAAATGGCACTATTCATATCTATTCATATAAGGAAATACTTCAGAACTAAACTCTTTTCTGGATCCCACATGTTTTATCCCTGTAATTATTTAGCCCTCTACAAGGCATGTACTCCTGTATATGGCTGTGCCAGTTTAGTCATTGACCATGTAACTGACAGGTAACTATAAGCTGGGTTACTGATATGTTTGTACTTGCTTTGAACTAACTAGGTATATAAAGCATGAAACTGTAAACTAGCACAGTATTTGATAAGCATACAAATCGTGTAGCTCTGATATTACTCACCTTGATAAGAAATAACCACATCCAAAGTTTTGTGTTGGAAATTTAAGTTGTATTATAATGTATCAAGTTTGTTACTGATAGAAAACACTCAATGACACCATGATGGGTATTTTCAAGTTGGAGCATGTTCCCTGCTGGTAACATGTGGTGTTGCCTAAATACTTATAATGTTGGTGATCATGTATGTTTTCAGACTGACATTACTGGTACAAAAGCATCAGCACTTCAAAGGGAGCATCTGTCAAAGTGTATTTAAGCAAGTGACCCAACATTACAAGTTAAGCACCGCTGACGCAACCCTGCCTGTGGTAATACCGCAAGGTTCTGACATTCAGCCAACTAAATCCCATTACAGCTCTAGGGTATGCACCTATATGATGTGACCCACTAACCATATTCTATGTGAAATCTTTCAGTCTGTGGCACAGACTGACAGACATACTGGTGTTGGGCTGCACAGATTTCCTTAGGCACGTTTACTATAGTTTCTTAGGCTTTTTGTAGGTGATCCAAAACGGAACATAGGAGTGTGGTTTCCAGGATCCGGAAAGAATATTTCTGTAATCTGATTACGACTGTTGACGGGCCCTGATGGAAGAGGATGGTTTTGTATCGCCATGCAACACTGGCCAGAACTCTAAGTTTTTATGCTTATAAAATGGTGTTTTCCTGATATGTTACTGTAAGGTAAGCACCCTTATTTTCTGTTTCTATTGACATGTTCTACCTTTTGTATATAGTTCCAATATATGACCTCTCAAGCCTTAATGTTGGTTGGTGTGTGGATTAGGGCAACTGACCAAGGGTTTTTAAATCTGATGTTATAAGTAATATGCTGCCTGCTGAATTCTATGTTGAATTTAAAATTTTATATTACAAAGGTATGTTTAAAGAAAGCATAACCATCCATCCATTTTCCAAACCGCTTATCCTACTGGGTCACGGGGGGTCCGGAGCCTATCCCGGAAGCAATGGGCATGAGGCAGGGAACAACCCAGGATGGGGGGCCAGCCCGTCACAGGGCACATTCACACACCATTCACTCACACATGCACACCTATGGGCAATTTAGCAATTCCAATTAGCCTCAGCATATTTTTGAACTGTGGGGGGGGGGGAAACCTGAGTACCTGGAGAAAACCCCATGGGGAGAACATGCAAACTCCACACACATGTGACCCAGGCGGAGACTCGAACCCGGGTCCTAGAGGTGTGAGGCAACAGTGCTAACCACTGCACCACCATGCCGCCCCATACAGTGCTAACCACTGCACCACCATGCCGCCCCTTACAGTGCTAACCACTGAACCACCATGCCGCCCCTTACAGTGCTAACCACTGCACCACCATGCCGCCCCTTACAGTGCTAACCACTGCACCACCATGCTGCCTCGAAAGCATAACCAAAACATTTAATTATTGGTCCTATTAATAAAATATTTCATCTTGTGCATCTATTTAATCTGCCCTTATTTAGTCCTTAAATGATTACCTGAAATAAAATTAATTTTTGGTTCTTCAGTTTAAAGGTAATGTGACCGTACAATTCTGTGACAGATTTTATTTGTTTCTGTAGCTTATTAACCGTATAAGTCAACATTATATAACAACCCAAACACGCATCATCACTAAGCATACATTTCATAACACACCAGGCCTGGCTTTGAGTTAAACTATTAACAAGCTGGCAAAACCAACAGTTTCACTTATTCAATTCAAAGCTAAAGCAACAACAATAAATGTTTATTTAAATGACAATGTGCGATTAAAATAAGTAAAATGTCATTCATATATTCAACATTGTCACAAAACACCCTCCATAGTCTCATAGCCAATTCGTATCGTTAATAAGGATTTTTGTTGAGCTGGGGGGGGGGGGGGGGTTAGGGTTAGGGTTTTGATTTTCAAAAGGAAAATATTCAGATTAAAAGAATCCCCATTTTAGTAGCGATATGCATATCCCTAGCCTCAGATAAGGATGTCACTTTTTACATCCTTGATTTTGCTGATATAAATATGCCTCTCAAGCCAAACAAAGAAGTCATTTTTAATAAACGTGAAATATCTGCAAGCTTAGTCATGGTGTCTTGTTAGACCTTGCTATCGCCTCACACTTTCAGGGCTGTTGGTGTCTCCATCCCGGGCTCCATGTACGCAGAGTCTGCATGTTCTCACCATATTTCAGTTGGTGTCTTTCTACCACCCAAAGATGACTTATTGAATTGCCTATTGTGAGCGTATAGCAACAGACTCACATTCCATCATACTGTCCCCTGTCATGTGACTGTAGTGGTGTGTGGGGCAATGGGTTAGGGTACAGTGTCTGTGGTCAGAAGGTTGCTTCATATCCCATAGTCAGCAGAGTGATTTTCCCTTTGGGATCTTCTGCACAGCCTTTAACCGCCAACTGGCCCAGGGAATGGCTGACTCTACTTACTCAGAAATTTGGATAAAAGCATCTTCTAAATAAATCAAACGTATATCCTGATTTTTTTTGTGCTAGCATATTTTGTGCACTAATCTGTGTTAAAAAGGTAAATCCATCCATCTATTTTATGTAACTGCTTGTCCTGTTCAGGGTCACAGGGGGTCTGGAGTGTCTTCAAATATTACAAGTAGATTTAGTACATTTAGGTCTGTAAATTTATAGGATGTCAGAAGCAACTTCTTTTCATGTGTGTTAACTGGAAGTGAGGTACGAGGCATGGATCAACCATGGTGAAGCCATTGAATGGGTCATGAATGGGTGCCAGTACTGCTGACACCTCCTTCATTCCTCCGGTCCATATGTTTTATTTTTTTTATAGACTGCCCTCAATTAACCTGTTTCCCCCTAACCCTAACCCTAACCCTAACCCTACCCTTCACATTTCCAGTTCTCTCCCTCAAATTGTTCTAACATAGTGTTTTAAACGAAACACACAAGAGCGTTCTGCATTCACCACATTGTTTTTTTTTTTTTAGTTTGTAACTTTCCGTCACCTCTAGTGCTGACTGGTCTGAATTCCTTGGGCTCTAATAAAAGGAAATCGGGGGGGCTTCTTAGAAAACAGCTGGAGGATCCTCATTAAACAGGCCAGATGGAGAATGCTGTGTGCTAGAGGTCCTTCTCAGTGGTTTGGCTGTGCACATTGACATTTATGTCTTATTGGTGCACTGGTCGCAACATAGTGATTAGGTGGGGTATCGTGTGAGTCAGCAGGTTAGGCCGCAGGGCGTGTGATTGGAAGGTGATCAGTTTAAGCCCCAGCCTCAGCTAAATAGTCATATCCCCATTGGGCACTTGAACAAGGGCACCCTCCCCCCTAAAATATGCTCAAGGGGTGGTGGGTAATAATCACCTGGCCCTGTGCTCAGAGCCCAAGGTTTGCTCTGTGTATTTCTCAAAGGAGTGCAACATGAAATAGAAAAAGGGAGAATTCCCGCATGATTGTGCAAATGGCAAATGAAGCACCATTTCAATGAGCTTTTCCCAGTTTCTTGTACCTTTTGTTTTTTTCCTCCCATAAAGATATCGATAATTAAATTACGCAGTGCCAGTACCAAAAACCCAAATTGGATTTAGTAACTGAACACTGTATATTTCTAATTATTGGCTTTCAAGGTTTGTGAACATCAGGGAGATTGTAGTGAATGAACCATGACTACTGATTCCCAGATTCAGCTCTTTCTTTGGAAGAACTGGACTCTCCACAATAGACAGAAGGTAATCCCTGCCATTCTCCTGTCCTTTCAGAAAAGAAGTATAGCACCCTAGTGGGTGGCATGTGGCTCCGTGGATTATGATGCTGTGTTTGTGATCACAGGGGCGCTGGTCCAAATCCCAGGGTCTGTCACATAATTTCAGTGCTCGGCCCTTAACCCCCCAATTGTTCCAAAGATGTGATGATTCTGTTTCTGTCACAAATATACATTGCTTTGGATCAATCTGTTTTCTGTAACCACTTGTCATATTCAGGGTCACAGGGGAAGGCAGGGAATAACCGAGAATGGTGCGGCAACCCATTGCAGGGCTCACTCACACATAATCCCCTTAGGATAAATGTGTTTGCTACATAAATGGAACATCAGTGCAATTCAACTTCTTTTTCTCAAAAACAGAAGTTTTCTTGTTAAAGGGGTCAGAGTGCACAAAAAAGTAAAACATTTAAGTGATGTGCTCAATGGGGAAGGAAATGTGCTGTGCATTGTGGTCACACAAAAATCACCTCTCGTCTAGTGTGACTGAATCATTTTGATTAAGAAGAAACTAAGTGTACTGGCCTCCTGAATTGCAGGAATTTTTAATCTTTAATTATTAATTGAAACATTCTAAAAGTATTTCAGTGGAGCTCCTTGCCAAGTTGATTTGGATCAAATACACACGACCAAAAATGCTCAGCTTGTGAAAGGCACTGCCAGCCCTGATGTTGTAATTACGGTTTGGATAGAAAAGTAATTACCGCTTCACAAAAGCCCACACCGTCCATTTTAAATTGCTCAACGTTTACTCCCTGCAGATTCGGCTTTTTGTTGAGATCATGTGGCCAGCTGTTTTATGCCTTGGACTGGTGTGGCTTCGGAAAGCCATTCCCCTGTACCAGCACCACCAGTGTAAGCTAACAGACTACACGCCGTACAGTTATCACTAGTCATTTGTGCCGGTTATTTGGTCTATTTAATTGTCCCCTAATCCTACCGCCAGGTCACTTTCCCAACAAGGCAATGCCGTCTGCTGGAATCTTCCCTTGGATCCAGGGGATTTTCTGCAACATCAACAATCCCTGTTTCTGGTACCCCACCCCAGGAGAATCCCCAGGCCTGTATTCTAACAACCAGAATTCCATGTGATTTAGCATTCTCTACTCTTAAACTGTGCTGGGGGCTTCAAATACTCACCCTTTCAATATTGTTTCCTACAGAATATTGCCGTGCTACAGTACATTGATGTTTGTTTGACTGTGTAATGCCCTTTCTGCTCTGATAGTGGAGCACACAGGAGATATGGTTCAGTGCCTTTTAGTGATTCCAGATGGGCTTCTCCTCACTTTGACCTCTGCTGCTCAGACTGGCCCACTTCTACGGGGACGTCCAAGAGCTTCTTCTCAGTGACCCGAACTTCCAGCAGATGGGAAGGCTGTGGAATGAGCTGACCATAATGAGCACCTTCATGCATACCCTGAGGAACAACCCCACCCAGATTTCAGGTGCCCCTGGCGATGTTGTTGTTTCAGGGTTCAATAAGAGTGATAACGTTCACTAATAAATTAAAGCGATCTTTGTGATTAAGGTTGTCTATTAGGTATCAGGAAATTATGTTACTCATCCATCCATCAGCCATCTTTCTATCCATTTTTTAATGGTTTATCCAGTACACAGTGAACAGGGAGCCTTTCCCATGCAGCTTAAATCACTAGGCAAGGAACATCCTGGACAGGATGTCAGTTAATGTGTTCATAGTGGGGTACCACCTCAATTTTACGACCACTATTGTTCCTAATTTGCATTAATGATATTGACACCAATACATACAGTAAACTGGTTAAATTTGCAGACGACACCAAGGTGGGTACTGTAGCAGATACTGATCTAGCGGCGGAGAGGCTACAACTGGATCTGGATTTAATTAGCAACTGGGCTGATACCTGGCAGATGAAATTTAACATATATAAATAGAAGGTAACCCATGCAGGGCACAGAAATATAAACTACAGATATTTTATTCCACTGAAATAAAGGTAGCTGTAGCTGATTACAAGAAAGATCTCGGTGTGTATGTTGATGCTTCCATGTCCCACTCTCGCCAGTGTGGGGAAGCAATAAAAAAGGCCAATAGAATGTTGGGTTACATCTCTATGTTTGTGGAGTTCAAGATAAGGGAGGTGATGCTACGATTATATATTTCTTTGGTAAGACCCCACCTAGAATATCGTGTGCAGGTTTAGTTACCTTACCTTAAAAAGGACATTGCTGCCTTGAAAAGGGTGCAACTTAGGGCTGCAAGAATGATTCCTGGTCTTAGAGGAATGTCTTATGAGGAGAGGTTAGCTGAGCTGAATATGTATAGCCATGAGCAAAGGAGACTAAGGGGGGAGATGATCCAGGTATATAAGATTCTAACAGGTCTGGATGCTGTCCAGGCAAATGGCTACTTTAATATTAGTTTAAATACTGGAACTCCTGGTCATAAGTGGAAATTAACGGGGGAACATTTTAAAACGAATTTGAGGAAGCACTTCTTTACACAGCGTGTATAGTATGGAATACTCAAAACTTTTCTTTTTCAGAAATACCTGACGTAGAACTTCTATATTCTTTCTCGACTCTTATTCTGGTGTGTGTTTAAAAAAAAATAAATAAATAAAAATTTCTGCACTACTCAATGGAATAGTCTTCCTGCTAACGTAGCGCAAGCTAAAACCCTGGGTTCCTTTAAATCAGAGCAACTCTGATTTAACAACTCTGAGATCTTAGTTAAGTTCTCCCCAAACGAGCTTGATGGGCTGAATGGCCTCCTCTCATTTGTAAATTCATGTTATGATGTAACCATGTAGGGGCGGCATGGTGGTGCAGTGGTTAGCATTGTTGCCTCACACCTTTGGGACCCGGGTTCAAGTCTCCGCCTGGGTCACATGTGTGTGGAGTTTGCATGTTCTCCCCATGTCATCGTGGGGTTTCCTCCAGGTACTCCGGTTTCCCCCCACAGTCCAAAAACATGCTGAGGCTAATTGGAGTTGCTAAATTCCCCATAGATGTGCATGTGTGAGTGAATGGTGTGTGAGTGTGCCCTGCGATGGGCTGGCCCCCCATCCTGGGTTGTTCCCTGCCTCGTGCCCATTGCTTCCGGGATAGGCTCTGGACCCCCCGCGACCCAGTAGGGTAAGTGGGTTGGAAAGTGGATGGATGTAACCATGTATTTCTTGACTGTGGGAGCATACCTGCTCAAACACAGGGAGAACATACACACTCAACACGACTTATTTGATTGTCATATTTAGCGCTGCAACGATTCATCGAATAACTCGATTACAAAAAATCCTCGATGCAAATTCTTTGCTTCGATGCTTCGTGTAATGCTTAGTGACCACCGTGTTTCATTCGGAGGATTATCACTGTCAAACAGTGTGCTTATGCTGCATTACATGTAGCAGGTTTTATTTGATGGCGCAATGACATGAGGAAGACAGGGAAAATAGAGAGGGAATTCAAAGAAAAAGACATAAAATGTCTAAAGTTTGGGACCATTTCAAACAAAAGAAAAGCAAAAATACTGTATGGTGTTTCCATTGAAAAACCGAATTAGCTTACTACAATAGCACAACGTCAATGATTCAACATCTGAACTGAAAGCACCCAGTCTATGCATCCAGTCCACAGAGCGGAACCAGTACCTGGTAAGCGCGAGCGCTTCACTCACATTCGCGGCTAAAATAGACCTGCGATAGAAACGTATGTATGGGCATATGTATGAATAAAAAAAAGATTTAGCCTAAGCAGCCCCTATTTTTTCCTCAATAAAAACACTGATAACAGAACAGCAGTGAAAATGATGCTGTCGCAGTTTAATATGGAGCTGGAGCCTGTCTATACACTAAGAGCAAAGAGACGGTTCCGTTACAGAGATGGTGAAATCAGGTGGAGTGAAGGAAAACAGCAGCAGTGCTTGTAAACGGTACTAAACCTTTACTGGTAAAGAGCCGGCGAGAGTCCGTAATCAAACCAGCTGTTCAACAAGCTGAAAAGTGAAGAAAAGTGATGTTCTCAGTTGCTCCCATCTACCGCTGTTTGTCTTCCACAGCAGCAAAGCTACAGTAAAGCTATACAAGTTCAAATAGAAGCTGTTTGTATGCAGATAAACTGTTAGCTTAGTTTGACACAATATTTAAATTTGGCAACTTGCAGCAGGTTTACAGCAGCCGTCACACTTTGTCGCAGTGATACCTGCAGCATGCAGGGCTGAGTCTAAAGGGGAGCATGGGGTGTACTCAACTAGATCTATTGCAAGGCTTTAATAATATTATTCTGCTGATTTAGATTAATATGAATAATATTACATAATTATAATAATGTTATAACAGCCCCAAAAGCCTTGGGCCAGTGAAACTCTGAGACACTGAATTATCCAACCGCCACATGCTCCTTTAAAGGCTTACACACACACACACACACACACACTCATTCTCTAACACACTTAAACACAGACTCTCACTCACCTTCACTTACACACACGAACATGAGCACAGCATTCTTACCTCATTCAGGAGATACAATCCTGTCAAAACTTTTTTTTATGACTCCTATAAATGTACAAGAACACAGAGAGTAAAAGCCATTTTAATTTATGCCTTAGTTTAAGATATATGTATACTTTTTTTCAGTAATTTTATTTGACATCATTTTATTTTTGCATTTAAGAAAGTGTTTTCTTTTAAAAAGCAAAACAAATATGTACATAAATGCACTAAAAGGGTTTAGTTCTTTTGTCAGTTGTATGGAGTTCAGTCATTAAAAATGTTCCTAAAACGGAACCTATGAGTTATTCATTTTAAGAATAGGTATGTTTGCTCTTTAATAAGACAAAAGTATTTCTTATCCGATTACTCGATTAATTGATGGAATAATCAATAGAATACTCGATTACCAAAATATTCGATAGCTGCAGCCCTAGTCATATTATTTTCAGCTATATCCGTGTATTTATTATGCAGCATTGCTTGGGAAACAGATCCTATGACACCCTGATACACTAAGTAAATTTAAATTAGTCCCAAAATACAGGCTCCAGAATAAGTGTGCATGGTAATACCGCAATATGTAGCATTTGCGAGGGTCACTCTGGTCCCGATGGGGAACTGACCATGACCAGGACTACATCTTGACCATGTGGGTGGGACACTGAGTGAGGGATTTCCCCTTACAGGCTTCGGGGAGAAGAGGCAGGGTTAGGGCAAAACAGCGGAGAAGCGTCAATGTAAAACTGTTTGTTTCAGCGAGAAAAAATAAAGAAATCTTAAAATTTGGCAGGTGTGTTGGGGGACAAACTGTAATGCAGCACAGTCAGGGTCACAGCTATTGAGGACAAAACAGAATAAAACAAATAGCTTAAAGACCCCAGACCCCGGCAAACAATATGTACTGGAAACAAGCAGATAAAAAAAAAAACGTATGTCCATGCCTTTATGGATTTGTGTCTCTTTAGATGTTGCTAGATGTTACGGCTTCACTTTTTAAGGTATTGAACTGGTAGCTGAGACAAAGTCAGATATCTGTGAAGGTTACGATTCTGTGAAGGTCACAACTCTGAAGGTCGCATCTTTTGTCGCTGGTAAATTCATTGGCCTTGGGATCCTAATTACACACAAGTGAGAGATCAACAACAGTGAAGGCAAACTTCAGATAGAGAGAAATCGGTTAACAAAATATGAATCGGAGCTTTCAGCATGTAGCTCCTCCACATCACAGCACAGTCACCCTACGGATCATTCCATTGGATGGAGACACCAGCCTCAATGCCTCACATGTCGTTGTCATTTGTCCTGATTTGAACTCCTTAGGTCAATGTTTCTCTATCCAGTCCTTGGGGACCCCAGACAGTGCAGATTTCTGCTCCCTCCAAATCCCAACATGCCTATACCATGCTGTTTGGTTCTGGGAGGGAGCAAAAATGTAAACTATTTGGCGGCCCATGAACACTGGATTGAGAAGCACTGCTTTTGATAGAAATGCAAGTTTCACTTCAGAATGTCATTAGACATTTGTTGGTATTTACCCTTGTGTTTCGGGAACTCTACAAGTATTAGACCAGCTATATGTTGCAGGGCTCTCCTGATCTGATGATTTTCATCTTTCCCCCCAGGTTGTGGACTGAAGATTAAAGACGTCCTGAAGGATAATGAAACACTCAGCTCCTTCATGCTGTGGGAGGTGTTCTTGCCAGATTTTGTCATTCATCAGCTAGTAAATGCCCAAGTGCGACTCAAGCAGGTAGGCCTCACTCCTCATGCCAGACCCTTATTTCCCCCTTTATGGTCTTTTTGTCATAAGTATCTGCATCTCACCATTTCATAGACTTCAATTATACAGCACCTGTAAAAAAGGTTGTCAGTACCAAAGGCTGGCTGGCGTGAGATTTTCAGTTTGAAGCAAGTCTGCACATCATTTATATTTATACTTTATTACTTTGTGAATAGTCTGTAGGGATTGCAAACTACCCAAAGCTTTTGATGTAGGTAATTTTAGGTTTACAGTGGAATAATATACATTTGCTGTAAGATTTCATGTGTGACTGTGAGATTCTGAAAGCGTGAGTTTCCAACTCTTCAAGTCTGGACATTCCTACTACAATTCATTTGTTCTTCAACAATATAATGATCCTAAGCACACCTTGAGGTTATGTAGTATTATCTTATGAACAAGGAAAATGATGGAGTGATATGACAGATGACCAGGCTCCTACAATCCCCAACCTAAACCCTTTAGAGATGGTTTTGGATGATCTTTAGATCTGCCCAGAACTCGTGGAAACTCCTTCAGGACTGTGAAAGCATTCCAGGTGGCTACATCTGGAAGCTGGTTGAAAGAATTGAAAAGAATTTGAAAGCAAAAAGGGGCTATTTTAAGAGTCTAATATTTTGTGATGTTGAACATTTCTCTTGACCATTGCAATATTTGCTATATTGCTTCATTGCCTCACAGCCTTGTACTGTATGGAGAGTAACAGCTAAAATGGAGTCAAATGCATTAAAAGAAGGTGTGTACAAACTTCTGTTCATCCATCTCCCAAATGGTTGGTGGGGTTATGGGAAAATCTGGATCTTTAATAATGTACAGATTTGATAATCTCCTGAATAAATAGTGATCTGGTAATATTATGCATTCTCTACATATTTCTGCTGTTCTCAGGATTTTTGCTCACTTACCTATCTTCCAAGTGTTCTTCTGGCTCCCTTTGATAGCTCAGCGGGTAGAGCAGAGGACTGTAGGGAAATGCAGATGGACATCCTTAGGTCACTGGTTTGATTCTAGCTTGAAGGAGCATAAATTTTCCCCTGTGGAAATTCAAGTTATTTATCTGTATACTTTTTGATAATTTTGCTGATGTCCTTGGTTTCTATTGGTTCAATAGCTTACTTTTACATTACCGTGTTGTCATTACATAAAACTTTATTGATTTTACTATTATCCTTTAACAGTCCTGCTTCATTTAGCCTTAGACTCATTTAATTTTGGTATTGTTTTTTTTTTTTTTTTTTAATTTTTATCTTAAAGAATGTTCTGGAAGTTAGCTACCCCACAGAGGACAGCTTTGATCCATAGCTACATCTGGCCCTCTGCTGTAGAATAATATGCAGGATGTGAAAGCATATGCAACCCACTGGCCAAAAGACAAAGACTAAAAAAAAATCTACGGACTGACACTTCAATGGTTTTCAATCAGCTTTCATATGCAAATTTTATCCCAAAAATGCAAACCTTTCACTGACTTGGCCTTTCTCAAGACTTGTCAATTCACCCCGTAGCTGTTTGAAGGGAGTACACACTGGCTGGGTCCTCACTTAGCAACTAATCTGATGAAATCTTCCAGCCATCTTTGTGATCAGGGCACCTCAGGTTTTGGCCAGGTTGGCACTGGGCCCAAGCACACAAAAACACAATGTAGAAATTTGTGGACTTCTGCACGCACGCAAACTGGAGCACGTGCGCTAAGCACGCTCACAAGGCCCAGACGCATGCAAAATTCTAGAGAGTGGACAAATGGGCGTTGAAGTCAGATGTAAGATCCCAAGGAAAAGGAACATGTGGGACAATTAATTCCCAGCAGGTGCCCAGGAATGTGTGTGGTATCAGCAGGACCCTGAGGTGCCGCTGGCCAGCCCCAGCGCTGTCCTCCATTTAATTATTGTACTTCTACGCTGGAGATTGGACATGAGCCAGACCTTAGGACCCAACCAGTTCTCAGGCCTGATTTCTGTTCCTGGGGCTAGAGGAGGCAGCGACTCTGACGTGACTGGCATTCCCGAAGTTCTTGTGAGGGCAGATGCGTGTAATTCCTACTGGGCGTCCGGCACAATGGCTTGTGAGATATGGTCACGGAGAAATGTGATCTTAAGGTACAACAACAAGGCTCTGGAGTTTTTGTTGACACAGTGCGGTTTTGTTTTTATTCACATCGCTGGGAGAGATGGAAATGCCAGAGAAAATAAACAGTATGAGTCAGCATGCTAAACCTTATACTGAAAAAAATGATATGCTTCAGTAAAAATGCATCCGTACACCAATAATATTTTAGTAGGAAAAAACGATTTGCACCCTTGTTAACAGTATTATGTGTGTCTTCTCTTAGCACTGATTGCACTAATAAGTCCTTTTGTAAAGCAGTCAGATTTTTCTGTGGTTTGTAGTGTTTGTTCTCACCACCAACTGGATTCACTTTAGAATGTGATTTTCAATCCCGACATTTGACGACTTCTTGGTTGATTTTAGGATGTGTTTAAGATCATACTTACTGTGGAAGTGGATGTCCTGTTTTTGGCAAAGTCTAAGCCCAGCCAGAGCAAACAAGAATTTTGGATAAGAACTGTCATTTGTTCAATGCCATAGAATTGGAAATGGACAGTATGGACACGTCCTTACCAATACTGTGGAAATACTGTGTGTGTTTATGGGTCAGGGGGTTCAGGGCTGATTTTGCCCCTAACAATATTGAAACCAGACCTATGCTCTTGCATTTGTGATACCATCTATCTTAGTGACTTGTGGATGTCAGACCACACTATAAATATTAAGCCACATGTCATATTGGGAAATAAGTTCTTTAGAAATTTTAAATCAGATTATCGAGTTTCCATCCTTTCTCTTATTTCCCTCAGGGGATATTTTCTTCATGATTGTTGTCAGGGTCGGTGCCTGTCTGGCCCCATCCCTTTTGTTTCCTTCCTGTTTTGCCAGTAGGTGTCGATGGTCATCCTGTTTCCTTTATCTTGTAGCCCTTAGTCTTTAGTGTGTTTCCCTGCTCCCGGGGCTGCCTCATAGCTCTCTGGGTTGAGCGTGTGGTTCTGTGGCTTTACCCCTCTAGTCATGATTTTGAGGCCAGCTTCACCTATTGTGTATTTTATATTAGTTTATTCCTTGTGTTTTGTGGTTTTTTATTTTTTTGTCTTTGCTTTTTGCCCTTGTTTTTGGCCTACCCTGTCCTTGCCTGGTTCAAATCTGTTCTGCTTATACTTTTGTCCCTAGTCTTTTCCTAGTGTTGTGAGCCTGTGCGTTTAGTAATGTTCCTTAGTTTCCTGTGCTTGTTAATTGTATGTATTCCACTTGTTTCTTGTTGTCCTGTGCCTTACTGATTGGTTAATTGAGTCAGGGGTTTCACCTGTCCAACACAATGTCCTGTTCATGGTGTATTTAAGTGCCTGCTTTTGTTCTGTTCCTTCTTTTGTTCTGTCACTGTTTCTTAATGTTGCTCTGTGTGTGTTAGTGATATTCTTTATTATTCCATGTTAGTTAGTTGCAGTGCTCCTGTGTTTAGCCATGTCCTTAATGTTATGGTTCCCTTGGTTATGGAACATCTGATTGTTTGGTCCCGCCTCCTCTAGCTGCTTGGACCCACCTTCTGTATAATCGGATTGGTTATCTCTCTGAACCAATCATTGTATTAACACCTTTCCTGTAGAGCTCAGTAATCTTTTATGTGTGGGTAGTTATTTTTTTTCCAACAATATGTTTATTTGTCTTTTTTTTTTTTACATACAACAGAACATCCTCTCAGACACAAAATACAATTATACCATATATAACCTCAATAATGCCCTTTGACACAAGATATCAGGTATCAACCAGCTCATATCGAGCTGTTCCGTGAATGAGTAATGTTTCCTAACCATCTTCCTCCTCTTGATCTTCAGTTAAGTCTGTGCCTTCTGCAAAAAACATGAAAAGCCTCCAAATACTTTCAAACAAGTCCTTTTTTCTTTTTAACAAGTATGTAATGCGTTCCAATGGAAGAGTAGCCAACATCTGTTTAACCCATTGTCCAATACTTGGTCGTTTTTTACATTTCCAATGCAGTGCAATCAACATTTTAGCTTGTAATAAACAAATATCAATAAACAACTTCTCATTTTTTGCATATATTGTGTGCTTGGGGTATAAACCTAAAATTATAAAGGAAGGTTCCAAAGGAAGGTCTTTAGAAATAATAGACTTCACCGTTTCCTTTATTTCACCCCAAAATGTTTTAATTTCTCTACATTCCCAAACACAGTGAAACAGTGTACCCTTTTCGTCCCCACACTTTGTACATATGTCTGGGATATTCGGATTGTATTGGTTTAGTCTAACAGGGGTGACATAAACACGCATAAGCCACTTGTACTGTAACAATCTCAACCGAGAGTTTATAGTTTGCTTATATGCCTTACGGCAAACCACTTGCCACTCATCTAGTGACAAATTTATTTTCAGATCTTTCTTCCAAGCTTCTAATTTCAAGGTTGAATTATCTGGGGAGTGTGATAACAATAATTTATAAAATTGTGAGATTGCTCCTCTTTTAAGGCTACTTTCACTTATCATTTCTTCTAATTTAGATTTGGGTGGTTTCAATAGGTTTTTTTGTTTTGTTCCTATATAACTTCTAAGTTGGAGATACTTGAAAAAATATTTTCTTTGAATGTTATATTTGTGTCTAAGCATGTCAAATGACATCATGTTATCAGAGCCAGTGGGATATAGATCTTGAATTTTCTCCAATCCATTTAAAGCCCATTGTTTAAACACTGCATCGGCTCTCCCCGGGGGGAAGTTCTGATTTCCCCAAATTGGGGTTAGCCGTGATAAAATAACTGGTTCTTTAATGTGCCTTTTAACATTATACCACACTTTAACCATGTTTTTAACTATTGGGTTTTTAGTTTTCTTCATCAAATTAACTTCTGTATCAGAAAGAAGGTACAAAGGTAATGGAGGGCTCAAGATGTCACTTTCCATTTCTGTCCACTGGGGAGGGTCCTTTTTACAAAAATAGCACCCTATAGATCTGAGCTGAGCTGCCCAATAGTACCATTCTATGTTTGGGCACATCAAGCCTCCTTCATCGTAGGGTAAATGGAGTAGTGACAGTCTTATTTTAGCACGTTTGTTTGACCATATAAAATCAAGAAGCAGTTTCTTAAATGCTTTAAACCAATCAGCAGGGGGTGGCAAGGGAATATTCTGAAAAACATACAACAATTTTGGAAGTATATTCATTTTGTAAATATTAATTCGACCTATAAGGGACATGGGGAGAAGACTCCATCTATTGACACTATCTTTAATTTCGTTATTTATCGATTCGTAATTATGTTGAACAATTAAATCTAAATTTGGAAGGATAAGTATTCCTAAGTAAGTAAATTTAGAAACTGATTTGAATTGTGAAACGGCTACTGGTGGATTTTCTCTCTCTCCTTTATCTAGCAATAAGATTGATGATTTTAATCTGTTAATTACATATCCTGAAATATGACCAAACCCATCAATTAGTTTTAACAAAGCTGGGATTGATGAATTTAGTCGTGAAAGAAATAAAATGATATCATCTGCATACAGCGACAACTTGTGTTCTACCTGACCAACCATGATTCCGGTTATGTGTGAATGTGACCGTACAGCTATAGCCAAGGGCTCCATTGCAAGTAAAGAGCAACGGGGATAACGGACATCCCTGTCGACAACCACATTTAACTAAAATTGGTTTAGACACGTTCTTATTTGTTAGAATCTCTGCAGTTGGGTGTAAATATAATAGTTGTATCCACTTTCGAAATTTTGGTCCCAATCCAAATCGTTTTAACACGTCAAAAAGATAGGCCCATTCTATCCTATCAAACGTTTTTTCAGCATCCAGGGATAGGAGGGCCGTATCCTTAGTGTTATCTAATGCTTGAATAACATTAAGAACCCTCCTAACATTGTATAGACCTTGCCGACCTGACACAAAGCCATTTTGATCCCTATGTATAATCAATGGAAGGGTTTCCTGTAAACGAGTTGCTAGTAATTTGTTGATTATCTTAAGATCTGAATTAAGCAGGCTTATTGGCCTCATATTCTCACATTTATCCCTATCCACATTTTTCTAGGCTTAGGCAATAGAATAATTAATGCATTTGCCATTGAGTTAGGGAGGACCCCAACTATAAAAGCCTCCTGTAACATTTCCAATATTGGCCTTACCAACTTTCCTTTAAATTTTTTATAAAAGTCGAATGGAAACCCATCAGGTCCAGCTTTTTTTCCTGTGCTCATGTTGTCAATTACTTTGATTATTTCATCTTCTCTAATGTCTGAGTCTAATTGTAGGCCAAGTTCTTCTGTTATAGTTGGTATGTTTAATTTGTCTAAAAATAGTTTTCTTGTGTTTAGGTCTGTATGGTCTTGAGAATCATAAAGTTTTTCATAATAATTTCTAAATTCATTATTTATCTCTATTGAATCCACAACTGTCTCCCCATTTGTATTTATTATTGTTGTTATGTCTTTTTGTGCTTCCAGTTTTTTTATTTGCCATGCTAAAATCTTACCAGGCTTTTCTCCCTGTTCATAAAAAGACTGATTTAACCTAAGTATGTTAGAGGCTGCCCTGTCCGCTGTAGCTTTATTATATTGTGCTTTTAACAGCAACAGCTCCTTTTCTACATATGAATTTTTATCTCTAAACATTTGTTCCTCTAAATATTTTATTTTTTCTTCCAACTGTTGTCTTTTCTTACGCTGTTCTTTAGATTTTGAAGAGGTATAGGAAATGATATAACCCCTTATACAAGCCTTAAAGGCATCCCACTTGATACTGGCTGTGGTCTGTGTTGTGTTTAAACAAAAATATTCATCAATTTTATTCCCTACATATCCTATGAAAGATTCATCTTTGAGCCATTTTTGATGTAAACACCACCTAGGAGGGTCTATCAATAAATCTTTGAGTATATTTTATGTTACATGAAGCATGGTCTGAAATTGTTATACTATCATAGAAACTATCTCCCATATTAGGCAACAAATCTGCCGAAATCAGAAAGTAATCTATGCGGGAGTATGTGTTAAATGTTTTAGAGTGACAAGAGTATTAATATCGGTAGGATTTTGATGTCGCCAAATATCTACCATCCGTAATTCCTTCATAAAATTCTGGATGATTTCTCTGCTTTTATGATGAGTCTGGTCAGTTCCAGTAGATCGGTCTAGGATTGGATTCAAAACACAGTTCCAATCTCCACCAATAATAGTTTTACCTGAGAGAGAAGAAATGGTTAGAAATAAATTTGTAAAGAATCGATCATCATCTATATTCGTTCCATATACATTCACTAAATTGAAATTTTCATGTAAAATTGATCCCTGAATAATCAAATATCTTCCAAATCTATCTTTTATAATATTTGTAACATGCAAAGGCACCGATTTATGAATCAGTGTAATTACTCCTTGGGCTCTTAATGTAAATGATGATGCATACAACGATCCCTGCCACCTCCTGCTAATTCTGATATTTTCCTCCTCAAGAGTGTGGGTTTCCTGCAGGAAGACTATTTTAGAGCCCAGATCTTTTATTTTGTTCATAACCTGCTTAATCTTTTTAGGTGTACCCAAGCCTCTGCAATTCCAGGAAGTATATTTAATTTCAAATTTTTGTGTCATCTAAATAACATACAATAGTTTTATTTTTGCTCTAAATATATATGTCCGAGAGTTAACACACATTAGAACATTAGAACTAAAAGCTACAAACATTACAAACATCACAACAACAAAACCCCCCAACCCAGCTAGCTGGGTGAAACCCTGAAGTACCCTACTTCCAACCGCGAACATCGTTAGATTCCTAGAATCTGAACTTTTGTCCCAACATTCACCTGCGACTGTATTCAAGTAATCCATCCTTTTTGAACAGTAATTGCATTTGCAACTTCAGTTATGCCTTATCAAAATACCTACACTGTGTAATTGGCATTGGCAGTACCTATTAACATAAGTCATTCTGCTTCTACCATTTCCATTTGGATCTTCTGGGCAAAGAGTTTGGCCTCCGTTGGGGAAGTGAACTTGTGGACTTTCTCCTTATATGTCAGCACCAACGTGGATGGGGAAAGAATGCCATGCCTCACTCCTAGTTTACGTAGTTGATCGCGAACAACATCGAACTGCTTGCGCTGTCTGTGCACCTCCGTAGCGACATCAGCAAACAACTTCACACGCTGGTTCTTGTAAAAGATATTCTTCTTTGATTTGGCAGTTCTTAGTACGATTTCTTTCTGCTTGTAGTTAAGAAATCTCATAATTACCGTTCTCGGTGAGGTATTGGTGTCTCTCTTTGGTCCGATGCGGTGGGCCCTTTCCAGGACTAAAGGGTGACGCATTGGGTTTAGCTCCAGCGCGTCTGGCAACCAACTCTCCAAAAAACCGCACACGTCAAATCCCTCAGAATTTTCAGGGAGACCCACCAGCCTCAGATTATTCAAACGCGATCTATTTTCCATATCGACCACTTTGTTCTCAAGGTGTTTGTTTCTTGTCTGTAAGCTCTCGACCACCGCTTTCAAGTCAACCTGCTCGTCTTCAACGTTAGACAGACGCACCTCTACCCCAGCCATCCGCTCTGTACATTCAGTCACCTCCTTTCTTGTTTCTTCTATAGCTTTAAGTACCCCGTCAAATCTTCCGGTGAACTCACTTTTCAAATTGCGTATTTCTCCCAATATTTCATCTTTAGCCATATTTAGGAGCTGTTGGTCTTTGCTGGGTAAAATCGGCGCCTCATTATTCACTTCACCCTCGTTAGCTTCTGTGATAGCGGCATCAGCGTCCTTCGTAGCGTTAGCATCCCTGCTAGTTGGTTGCTCTGTGCCATGCGCTCCAAAGTTTGTTAATTTGGATTGTGTTGTTGATTTAGGCTTTCCTCTACTGCCTCTTCCAATACCAGACATTTTTGCCTCAATTCCACAGTTTCGAAGAGTTTTTTTTTTTTTTTTTTTTTTTTTGGTTCAAGTATAAGGATTAAACAGGATTGTTGTAGAGAGCAGGCTCGAACGTGACCGTCTAGCTTGCGGCCATACCGGAACGACTCGTGTGGGTAGTTATTACTATATTTGTGACTGATGTAAGGCACCTTAGATCCATTCATGCATTAATCGTCCAAGTAGCCTGGGTTGCAGGAGACCCGGAGACAATCTCATGCAAAGGGCGGTCTGGATGGAATGACACACCTTCTCAGTTAAGACAATTTTTTAATGGAAGGCTCTTACCCAACAGGCATACGCATGTGTAATCCGGTGTTCGATTCTTTTTTTAATTTTATTCTGCGGAGTATGAATAGAACATGGTTGTTTTACATTCCTGTATCCGTTTACTTTAATTGGGTTCTGTTATGTCCGCCAATCGGGAAAAGGGGCGGGAGCAAGAGACTGGCGGGAACGAGAGACTCTGGCGGGAAAAAAGGAAGACTGGCGGGGAAGGAGAAGCGGACAAGACTGCTCGTCTTGTGAGCGACTGTTTCAAGCCGTGGAGCGGTGAGAAATGCCAGCGTACCCGGTCAAGAGAGAGAAGCCGGCTGGAGCGGGAGTCGCAGGACTGCTCGTCTTGCGAGGGGCTCGCCACAAGCTGCGGACAACGGAGAATCACCAGCACAGCGCTTCGGAGAGGGAGAGTAAATTCGCCCTACGGGAGGGAAAGACCGTGGGATGAAGGAAAGATATTTGGAGCACGCCTGGAATTGGGTGGACTGGTAGGCGTATTATTTTTTATTTATTTTGTTTTTGCTCTTCAGAGTGAAGCGTCCATTCTTTTCGTTTGTAGTCACTACGGACGCAAGCATCAACCAGGCCTGCCACGGTCCTTTGCTTTAATTTTCTTCATATTTAAGTGTTTGATGGACTACCGGACTGAGGGTTATTGTATATTTGTTGTTCTTTTTGAATATGTTTGAATGTATTATGTTTGGTGTCATTTAGTAAATGTTTTAAAGTTAACTGCGTCATTGTGTATTGCGGAGAAGATTGCACCGAACATAGCCTATGCTAGTTTGGCACAGGCCCTGATTGCAGCGCATTAGAAAGGGAGAGGACGAACGAAACCAGGGCCCCCCGGTTAGTGTTAATACAGTGTACGACCCCATAGAGGGCGCTACATAAATTGGAGGCACCGCTGGGATATGCGTTGCATTTATTAAAATTAACTCATAGTTAGGTGTGATCTTCTTCAGTTTTAGAAAATTGCCAGGCGTTTGTCAAATGGAGTCCCAGTTATATTTAACGTTTCAGGGCGAGCTTGTTCGTTGGTGTCTGGGGGAAGGTCTTGAGGCTAACCATGCCTTCTTAGTGGTTGGAGTAGACGAGGAAGTTACCGGTCGGCAAATTGAGGAAGTACTTCAAGGCGTTCAGGGTTGCGGACGCATGAGAGTGAGAGGTAAGACGTACAGTAAAGAGGCCGTTTGCCTGATAGTCCTGTACGAATGCTCGGAGGAGATGGAACTCTCGACTGCCCCCAGGGAAGTTAAATATGTTGATGGAGCCCAAGTGTGGAAAATTATAGTGGCTAACCTGGCTCCTATGGTTCCAAGTGGGTTCACAGAAAAATTGAAGGACCTTCTGCAGTCCCTTCTTGACTGAAGGGAAAACGGTGGCTGATTTACGGAGCTATTGTGCTGCCAGTAGTTCTAAAAGGGACAGTGAGGAGTCACTTTTTGAAGTAATGGGAGAGTTGTTAAAACAGGTTTATAAGGGTCAGTCTGAGGGTCAGGGTTACCGCCGCCCCAGGGTTTTTTCAGGCATTACTCCCACTCCTGCAGGGGAGGAACCCTTAGAGTATTGGCTTGAGCAGGCAACTTTGATGGTAGAGGAGAGTGATTGTCCTGATAGAGAAAAGAGGCGTAGAATACTGGAAAGTTTGAGGGCCCCTGCTTTAGAGATTATCAGGGTTCTGAGATTCAGTAAACCTGAAGCCAAGCCCGAAGAATACCTGAAAGCTATAAACAGTGCTTTTGGGTCACCAGAATCTGGCGAGGATTTGTATTTTGCGTTCCGTTTTATGCAACAAAAATCTGGTGAGAAATTATCAGATTATTTTAGGAGACTGGAACCTTTCCTGGCAAAAGTGGTAAAGAAAGGAGGAATATTGGTAAGGGATATGGATAGGGTAAGGGTAGAGCAGTTACTCAGAGGAGCAGTGGGTGCTGATTTGCTGTAATTACAATTGTGCCTCAAAGAGAGGAGGAATAACCCCCCTGCTTTTATTGACTTACCGAGATTCGGGAAGAGGAAGAGTATGAAAAGTCACGGCAGCGAGTAAGTGTTAGGGTTCGTAATGTTGGAGCTCAAGAGGATTCTGTTGTGTCAAGATTTGAGATGCAGGAGTTAAAGGCTGATCTAAAGGCCTTGAAGGCTAAAGTAATAGCAATGAGCAGCAATCCTAATGCTACTAGGGATGCTATGGAGACACAAATTTTACCTTTGGAACCATTATCTGTGGATAAGGACAGGTCAGATGTTGTTGCACTGCAGAAGAGAGTTAGTAGGCTTAAACAGAAGGTAAGGACATTAGAAGAGGTCAGGGGACGATCGGTTTTGGCTAGTGCTGTCAAACCGATTTCAAGCGAAGGCAGTTCACCATCTTCTTACAAGACATATGGCATGAGAGAGGCTGACCGTTTCTGTTACCGTTGTGGAGGAAACGGGCATATAGCTAGGAAGTGCACGTATCCAGAAAATAAGGAAGTGATTAAACTGATAGCTTCACTGCGTAGAGCCAGGGAGAAACATAGTAATAGTGACTGAGAATCTGGGAACGAGGCATTGCATTGTTCTGTAAAAAAACAAGCCATACAGTTCAAGTCAGTAAATTCTGTGCCGAAAGGTTTACTAGGGCCCATATCTACAGTGCAGCTTAGGATCAATGGTCACCCATGTACAGCACTGTTGGATAGTGGGTCACAGGTAACTATTATCTTTGAGAAGTGGTATGCACAGTACTTGTCTAATGTCCCCATCCACCCTGTATCTGGTTTAGCCATATGGGGCCTTAGTGAAGCCAGTTATCCATACAAAGGCTATGTGGTGGTGGAGGTTCAGTTCCCAAAAGAGTTTACAGGTGCTCCTGAGACATTGTCTGTTCTGGCACTGATTTGCCCGGGCCCAATTACCCCAGATCAGACTCCAGTAATCTTAGGGACTAACGCCAATTTGTTTGAGGCTCACTTCTTTGTGTCAGGGAGCACAGGGTGCAGAGTTGACGCGTGTTTTGAGGGCCACCGGTACCTGAGGGACTGAGGGTTCTTGTATGTTTGTTGTTTTTGAATATTTTTGAATGTATTATGTTTGGTGTTGATTAGTGTCATTTAGTAAATGTTTTAAAGTTAACTGCGTCATTGTGTATTACGGAGAAGATTGCACTGAACATAGAGCCCATAGATGCATATGCTAGTTTAGCACAGGCCCTGATTGGATCGTAGCGCATTAGAAAGGGAGAGGACAAACGAAACCTGGGCCCCCCGGTTAGTGTTAATACAGTGTACAACCCCATAGAGGGCTGACGGGGGCGCTACACATGCAAGAGAGAACAATGACAGAGACAAAACTCTGGTGATTTTTTTTTTTATAATAAGCCTTATGGTGTAACTTAATATTTTGTTATTTACATGAAGTTCAACGCTTAAGGGAAATTATGCGCTGTTTATTTCTGAAAAGGCAGAACACTAGGGAACGAGATTTTTTCCCACATTTGTGCTTTGTGTTTCAGTGAAACATTATGCAATAAAGCAAGATTTAACACAAGGATTTTATTTTTGTATTAGGTTTTTTTTCACAGTACACACAGACACATGCATAACAAAATCTTGACAAAACCATCTGAGGCTGCATGTGACGCTGTGCTCTTTCCATTTTGTTGCTTTCGCTTGGGAATGTTGTTTCAAATCTGTCAAATCATTTTCTGACATTTTCTGAAAGCTGGATCCTTTATGAAATATTTTCCATTCCAAACCCTGAAATGCCTGTTCTGTTTGAGGAGGCCGGGGTGCAGGACATATGGTATCTGAAGGTTGGAAATCCATTGTCGCTGCCGGTGAAATTTGTCTGTAGGGCTGTGTTTTTAACTAAGCATGCCTGTTTACCTCGTATGTATTGGGGCAAAATGATGTGATTGTTGTGCAGAGTTGGTAGGTCTGATTGATGTCATTTCCTGTGTGCTCCTTGCTACCTAGTTTGCGAGTGGAGTGCCAGACCTAAGGTTGAAGGATTTAGCCTGCTGTCAAGTCCTCCTGGAACGTTACATCCCCAGCCCCAGTCTGTGCGGAGTGTGTGAAGCCGTGTGCACCCTGAGCCAGCAGAAGCTGCATGCCATTGAGGACAGCATGTACGACAACATTGACTTCTTCAAGCTCTTCCACTTGGTCAGTCCTCTCAAGCTTAATTCTTAAGGGTGATGATTCTTCTTGCTCTCATCAGGCCCCATGTCTGATTTAGCATCAGAAGGGGGCTAAAACAGTCATCAGTTCTGCCGGATGGAGTGAGAACTCAGTCTTTAACACTTGGCAGCTATTACTTTCATGCTGACTGCGAAGCCAGTTTCCTAACTCTGGCGTATAGAAGAGGATGTTTGACTAAATGTGAGCAGTGGGGATGCTTTTGAATCCCAGCCCTCACAACCATGACGGTAAGAGCAGTTCTTAGCTACAGGGCTTACATTTTAACAGAATAAACATGGATGCTTTAGTGGGACATTGGGTGATTTGGGGTCTTTCACCCATGTTTTTTATATTGAGGACGGGCGGGGAAGTGATGCAAGGTTTCAGTTACCAAAGCTACCGATCTGTAGAGCAGGCACGGTCGATAATAAAATGTGGTTTACTGGGATATTTTTTTCATGTAAGGACATATTGTCATCTAAAAATGGATTTGTTCTCCCGGTTCTCCCTGTTTTGTGGGTGAAGTCATGAGGTTTGAAATTCTGTCAGTGTCATGAAAAATTGTAATATTAAAAATAAAATCAAGGAATAAGTTCATAGGCAAATGGTGGTTTATCCCATGCAAAGCTAACAGGAAAGAGAATATGTTTGCATTCCCTGATACTAAATGGACAGTACGACGTTGTGCTTGTGTGTGGAGAGGACATGTTTAATTTTGGTTTAATTGAAATTCGCTGCTAACAAGAGTGGTCGTTACGGTCATTTCTGTTGAGGCGGTGGGGAGGGTAGTGGTGTGATTAGCTGACCTGCTGAACAGCAAAATAAGTCAACGTCCAATCAGGCTGGAGAGATTGCCTTTTCCGCCCCATACAGATAAGCAGTTTTACTCCACCCCCATAGTCAAGGCCCATGTTTTTCTGCATGGGTCTTTCCTGTTGTAAACAGCTGTGGGGGACAGTTTCAATCACAGCCCCTGCATGGGAATTTGCGTTTTCAGTACTGCTGCCTCTTGATCTGAAGTGATAAGGGAGGGCGAATGTAAGAGGAAGGATGTGGATTTTTGGAGTTCTCTTTATCGCAGAATGTTTCCTGATTTTTTTATTTTTTTTAAATAGTATATATTTTTGTTTATTTTTCTCTGGTGGAAGACTAGCTATTATTTGGAATAAATGCAGGTTTTTTTTATTAAGGAAGATGCTGTGATTAATTTCCAGCTATTTAAAATCTAAAATGCATCTTAAGTCTAATGAAGTATACAGTGCACAGAAAGCCTTAGGAGATGGTATCACAGTTTTCTGAGTTTAAAAAGTTAATTTACAAGCAGTCTCATTGGGTGACTTTTAATTAGTAACACCTTTACAATACAGTAACAAGAAACACCAGACATTAGTGTTTAGTATCCCTTTGGGAGCCAGTGACTACAATTAAAGCATGTAAGTCGCTCTGGCTAAGGGCGTCTGCCAAATGCTGTAAATGTAAAATTTGCTTGTCAATAGACTTTTGTCATGAAACTAATATGTTTGCAAAATTGTTACATAATTAAGCAAGCGCCGCAAGGCCACATATTAATTCATTTCTCTTTTAAATAAGACAGTTATTATTATACTATGTATTAAATATAGCATGTAAATCCTAGTGAGGTGGTGAGACATGCTGCATTTATACTGCATAGTCATGGTCTAAAGATGCCATGAGCTGCCTATGCATGGGTATCAAAGGCTAAGGAGCCCCCCCCCACCTCTCCACACCTGCCTCCAATATTTAAAGCAAACAGGAATTGCCCCAATATAGTATTTCTCCCAGTAGTGTACACCTACCTGTAAGTGTTATATTGTATGATTGCATTAAAACAATAGACATTTGGCTTATTCAGGCTTATCCTGCAGTTAATGTGTCTACTTACCCATAAACTCTTTCCCTACTCAGCTTCCCAGGGTGCTTGACCGCCACACTGCTGGCCCCGATCTGCGATTGTGGGGCAAAGTGCTCTTGGGCACCTCCAAGAAGTTGCACCAGGTAATGTTACTCTTCAAAAAAGCTTCAACACCTTGATATTGGAGTGCTAGATAGTGGATAACGTCAGGGTGTTGAGTTACACATATGAGTAGCACTCAACATCAGCCCTGTTTAATTGTTGAACTTTTGCTTGTGGCTGTTCAGTTGAGATAGAAGGTATTGAATGTGACATCATCCAGGGTAAGCTGTCGTGAGCTTACAGATGAAAAGGGGAAGTAGGTGACCCCATTGTCGTTGACCCAATTGTAATACTGTGAGTGCATTCTGGATTGAAAGAAGCGATTATCAGGTATCTTTTCACAAATTTTCTACCAAAATTGATCTTTGACTGAAATTCTATTATGTTAATCCCTTTAAAAATGCTTGAAATGCAGTCCGCTTTCACACAATTTAAAAGGTATCAAGAGAGACGCTAAAATGTCTATTGTGCTGTCCTGTCGTAGGTATTTTTTGAGACTGTGTGGTCCATTTCTGTCTTATGGGCTCATCTACTGCTGCACGGTCTACCGTGAGTGCTGCATGGAAGCACTGCATATCCTTCTTAACGACAGGTCTAATAAAACCTACATACTTATTTCTCACATATATATGGGACGAGGAGGAACTGACCAACAGTTGTCCTTGAACCCATCCATTATTTACTTATAATACTTATGATGTATAATCATGTGCCTTGCAATAGGTTGGTGGACCATGCTCGGTTATTCCTTGCCTTGTGCCCATTGTCTCAGGATAGGTTCTGGACCTCCATGACCCAATACTTTTTCTATACCAGGACAAATGGTATAGAAAATGAATGAATGAATAATCCTGGCTTTCCTTACCTAGATGTTCAAATTGTTTATTACCAACTGCTATTAAGTCTGTCTATGATAATCATCTAATCTACAGTGTCTTACATCTTTACTGAATTTTTAAGTTATTTGGGCCAACTATGCCAAGAAGGGAGGTATATAAAGTGTGCTAATGTTTATAGAATCTTTTAGACATTGCATTCATAGAAAATGTTACTATTTGAACAAGTCATCATAATTGCAGTTTAATAATAGTTAAAAGTAAAGCACATCTGTAACTGTTTCTGTTTAATTGTATTTACAGTGACATTCCCTCGAACATTGCTTTGCCTTCTGCTTTGTGCTTTGCAGGATTGACTTCTAGTTACTATATTTTGATTAGGAGAAATCATCAGAAAATGTATGGATGAACTATGACTTTTTGCACAGGATAGAAGTGGAAAGATCAGGAAATGTCTTTTTATCTTGCACTATTGCCAAAAGGATTTTAGCTTGACCTTTCTGAATTAGTGGTGAAATGTCACCCTAGTCCCATTGTGGTTTCTTCTAAAAAAAGCGATCAAGTAGTTGATCAAGTAGAAGATGCAAGAGAAAGTTCTGGAGGTGGAGCCTGTAGTAATATTGCGTTAGTACAGCTATTGTGTAATTACTGTAAGTTAACGGAGGAAAACATTATAGCCATGCTGTAACTAATTAAATCACATAAGGTTAGTGGATTTATATTATCCTTCTACTTTCCCCTTGAGTAATAAGTTGTGGGAATGTAACATTTTTAAAGGATCCCAATTTCGTTGGGAGAGGAATAACATTTTCTGTGACGCTGAGAAGGCCGGGTAAGCGTGCGTGTCTGTGTATGTCTGCCAGGCAAATGCTACGTTTGAGCAGCGGCAGAGACTCCAAGATTTGGGAAAAGCCTGGGAGGAAGTGGCCCCCCAGCTCTGGGCCTTCTTTCACAACAGCATGCACGTGAACATGGTCTGGGTGCGGCTATTTATCACATAATTCTCTTACCCCTTTGCTCTGTACGTGTGTTTGTATGGATGACCTGACCAGTGATGTGTCTGTGTTTAATGATTGACTGTCGGGTGTCAGGTGGCTCATAGGTTGACGGGGAACAACGGGGTGAGTATTTCTATACAGGTTGCACTTTGGGTCCCACATCCCTTTTATGTAACTTGAGGTACTGGCATCCCATCCTGGTTCTACTCTTGCTTTGTGCTTTATGCTGCCTGGAATAGGCTCCTGGTGACCGTCTGACCCAGAATAAGTGGTTGATGGATGGAGAAATGGACGGACAGACGGATGGATAATTTGTTGTACAGTTTGCACGCATATCCTCATATATGTGCCCTTGCGAGGTAAAGTGGGCTATCCCACAAAAACAGTCTTGAGAAAATGAGCTCCAAAGTAAATTTTTTCAAAAAATCAGTGTGCCTATACCCTACAATTGATATATATCATAGGTAGCACAGATCTCGGTATATTTAAGATAGATAGACCCTCAATAAATACTGCACACTAAACTCATTTTTGACTGACATGTGGAATAGCCCACTTTACCTCTCAAGGGCACATATTATCTCCACATTATCTGTTAATATTTGTCAGGCTTTATTTAGGATCATGTATTATTTTACTATTGTAGGCTGTATTGCTTTATTGTTATAATTGTGAAACTTTCTGGGCCTCTTTCAGGATATCTTGAAGCCCATGATATCGGATTTTATTGATATGAATGTAGAAAGTATGGGGTTTTCCTCGAGACACATGCTTAACGTCCTGTTTACTGGACCACCTGCCGATCATTTGTATGATATGCCGAATTTTGACTGTCTTACTGATCAAGCCATCCTGCTACTCAAGGAGTACGGAGAGGTCATTCCTTGTTATAAGCATCAAGAAATTAAATCTGCCAAATGTTATTGAAATCTGTAAAAAAACTAAAGAGTGAAGATCTATTTTTTCTGAACTCTGCTTTCAATTTGTCCTTATGCATTTTGTTTTTTGTTCACTTTCATAAAATAAATAAAAAATAAAGCTAATACTGTAGTTTTCAGAATATTTTCACTCATTATTCAGAATATTTTTCATTGCTTATAAGTACTTCAAGTAGAACATATTTGAAACAATTATGTTATTATAGTGCTGGATGTTTTTAATATTTTCTTCTAGTATATGACTCACATAGGCTCTGATTCACAGAACTTTACTCATGATATTTATAACCAGGAAAAGTGCAAATAAGTGCAAACAGCCAAGAAACCTCTGTGTGGGCACTGCTTTAACTATTGTGCCATTAAATTGCTTTTCAGAATCCCAAATCTCTGCTTGTTTTAGGGTGAAACAAACTTAACAAATATCAAACAAATTAAAAAAAATGTCTACTCCCCACAGGATTCTTTTGAGATGATTAAAAGGTTGCCGAAAAAGAACTCGGTACATTTTCTTTGAGTTGAATTGCATCACATTAGGGTATTTTGAGTAGACAGAGCTCTGTCACCTGCTCAATTCGTCTTTTTAGCCTCCTGGTTCTGAGGCCAAGGTCTGAAAATGCACGGGGCATGTAAATGGGGAAACATTGTAAAGCACGAGTAGGATCTGCTCCTCATTTAGCCTTTGTCCCCGGTCGGGCTAAACAGCACTTCAGTGTGACAGATAAGCCCATCTGATTGAGCCAAATTAGGCACAGCTGTCAGTCTGCACCAGCTCCACAGTTTAGGCTTCAGACAGTATGGCCTGTCAGTCTGTGTCCATAGAGATCGTTTTTCCGGGAGTTGCCTCAAAATGTAGATCACATATGCAAATACATGTCTATCGTCGCATTCACCCAAGTGATGCCCATTCTTGTTTATCTATTATATGCTTTGCTTTTCGTGTCGCGTGTTTTATCGGATGTTGGAATGACACGTCAGCTTTCAGGCCTGGTCTTGGGCCTTTTTGGGCTGTATTGTACAGTATTTTGAATGGGGTTGTTAGATACGCTTTGCCTGTAATAGGGGGCCACTGCTGAGGTGTCAGGGAGCATGAATCTGAGGTTTGAGGACCGCCACTCTTTAGCAGAAGAACCTTTCTTGATGTGTGGTGTTGGGTCCCATTCCTCACACATCCCAGGTTAGAAAATGTGACACCCCCCCCCCCCCCCCACATGCTTTTTTTCAAGTGCTTGGACCTGAACAAGTTTGTCGGCCTCTCTGTTGAGGGTCAGATGACGGTCAAAACCCTGGACCTGCAGGGAGAGAACAAGCTCTGGGCTGGACTTGTCTTCCTGGACATGACCCCTTGGACTTCTGAGTTGCCAGCTCACATCAAGTTTAAGATCCACATGGACATCGACTCTGTGGAGAGGACCAATGAAATCAATAACAGGTGTGTCCTTTATGCGTTTGTATTTACTGCTTTTCTTAAAGAGAATGACAAGGTAGCTTTCCTTGTGTTTATTGCTGAAGGATTTATAGTCAGTGCTTTTCTCGTTACCCTGCTTCCTGGAGTACAACTGTCAAATTTTTTTTGTGTTTCAATGCTTTAGATTCCCATATCAGATGGATTTATCCTCAAAGCCCCACATTCTCCTCCATCTCCACAATTATTATCCATCATGACATCTTTGAAATAGGAGACCTGTGGAATCATCAAGCAGCCTTTGATGGATGCATCTGTGTGTCATCCTCAGCACTGCTTAAGCTAATGAGATACATTTTTGGCTGAAAACTGGTCAAGGAACACATTAATTCATTACAAATTTATTGGCAGAATAAGAACAATCAATAATTACTTCACAGTAAGCAGTGTTGTGTTCTATTCTATTTTTAAACTTCTTGCATCAGCTCTAGAAGTAACAAGACACTTCTTATTAGGTGTACCTCTGTATACTCATCACCATGAAGTTGAATTGAATTGAATCGAATTAAAGACTACAAAAATAAGATACAAGGCTATATTTATACACTGTATTCTAGTGATGGCCAAATGAACCTTCATGAACCATTTGCTGTATTTTCTGGCCCCACAAGATGATGCTCACTGTTCAGAAAAGGGCTCAAAGCATGACACAAAGCAAACCAAGAGCGCCATCTAGTGGGGTCAAAAAATGCAAGCAACCATACAGTCAAAAGGAACACTCCCATCCACAATTCCCTTCCTTACGACTATCTCTCTGCTGTTGTACTCCCAGTTAGTTCATTAGTATTGGTGCATCTCCATAATTATATACTACTTTTCACTTTATTGGTAGCACAATGGCACAGTAGGTAGCATTGCAGCTGTACATACCCAGGGTTTGTGATTTGAATTGTGTCTCTGTGTGTGCAGAGTTTGCATGTTTCTGTAGGGTTCCTCTAGGTACCATAGTTTCATATAGCATGTCCAAAAATATGTAGCCATGATTAAATTGCTCATAGTATGGGTATGTATGACTTGTAATGCATCACCATTAGTGATGGCCAAATGAAGCTTCATGAACCACTTGCTGTATTATCTGACACCACTAGTTTTTGCTCTCTATTTTTAAAAAGTGCTGAATTCAAGCTTCAAAATAAACTAAGACTGCCTTCTAGTGAGGTCAAAAATACATACAATGGCTTATGAAGCTTCATTTGCCCGTGACTAATTACCATCCAATGCAGGGTGTCCCATCTCGTGTCCTGTGCTCTCTGCAACTTTATTCATTATGGTATTTTTTTCCTGAATGTTTTAGAGAATTCAACCCACTGGTGACGTACTGCTTGATTTCACAAGCAAAAATATTTCAGATTACCTAGTTAAGACCTACCCTACTCTCATCAGGACCAGGTATTTTTATTATCCAATGCTTTTTAATTGATTTTTTTCACATTTTCCCCCGAATTGTATAGTATTCCTATATTCACAGTATTTTTCCATCAGTGTAATCAGTTTTTTGTTAACGCTGTTATGTTTTTTTCCAGTTTTAAAATAAAATTCTGGGTGAATGAACAAAGGTAAATTATTATTTTCTGTAGAATCTCAATGTAATTTTTCAAGTACTATCCATTAGAAATATAAGCTAGTCTATATACTCTCACACTGGAGCATATGCAGAACGGACGCTCCCTCTACTGAATGACACAGTGAACACAGTGTAGGAGTGAACTGCTATTAAGCCGTTAATGTCTTTTTCCCTAGGTATGGAGGAATCTCTGTTGGTGGGCAACTTCCTGTGCTTAATGTGAACCCTAAAACCATGAAGGATGTTTTGATCCAGATGGGGCACATGCTGAATATCACAAGGGTTGGTTCTTGTATTAGCTGTACAGTGTGAAGATGCAAAATAGTGTTTTTGTCAACCTTACTCACCTTTTTAACAATTTATTATTTTTTAACAAAATAATTGTGTCTATATAATTATAGTATCATGCACTAAATCTCCAAATGGTATATCTCAAACAATTTAGAAATATCAGGTAATTTCGCAATTTCTGATACAAAGTCATGGTTTAAAATTGAGGGTTAACTAAGGGCACAGCTGGTAAAAAATGTACAAATTAAAATTTTTTTTGAAAATCATGAGTCTGATTATGCCTCATATTAGGCAAAAATTGGATTTTCTGGCATCTAATTTCATAAATCTAAAATATTTAATTATATGAAAGTTATGGTAAAGTCAGTACAACAGCCCTAACCCTTTTTGTTTTAATTACTTACCTTCTTTTCTTTGAAGTGTAAATACTCAGTTTGCTGTGCAAGAGAGAGGACCATTCTTAAAATACTTTGAACGAGAATATAACGTTAAGGCAAGTAGCTAGCATTGCTGCTGCCTTAACATACTTTGCAGAATCGCCTATTATTGTTAGAAATTATATTGTCCAATGGAAATTGCAAGATGTTCGACTGTTGCCCAAACACTGATACTATAGGGATGGTACAATAACAAAGGGTGGCATTCCATGGTGTCCATCATGAATGTCGTAAACGATGCCATCCTCAGAAGTAATCTGCATTCAAATGCTGGCCTGGACAAGTATGGCATCACCATCAACCAACCTCTTAACCTCACTATGGAGCAGCACTCCAAGGTCACTGTGTGAGTGACTGCACTGAAGAATTACTTATCTAGCCAGATCGAAACATTTTCATACATCACTAAATAGGAAGGTTTTATGCTGTGATGATATTTTGATGATATGTGATGAGATGTTTTTATTCCTTTCCACAGGCTGAAGACATTGTTGGATGCAGTGGTAGCTATGTACGTGGTTTTTGCTATGTCTTTGATTCCGGCAAGCTTTCTGCTTCACCTGATGCAGGAGCAAGTCACAAAGGCTAAGCGTCTCCAGTTTGTCAGTGGGGTCAGCCCCCTGGTCTACTGGATGGCCAGTTTCGTCTGGGACATGGCAAATGAATGAGAACATCTTGACTTCCACACTACCACAGGACTGGACGGAGACTTCAGTAATCCCTGTTTCTCCCCTCCACTTTTCCCAGATAAATTATTCCTTTTGCATAGCAAGGGTTGTTGGCGTATTTGCCATCTTCAACATAAAGTGCTACACCTCTCCAGCCAACCTCAGAGCCATCATTGCTTTGTTGTTCAGAGTGCACTGGCTGCATTAAACCTTTAACTTTTTCCCTTTTCTATTGTTTTCGGTTCCCTTGGCGGAGATGCCCATACCCCCAGGCAAAGGCGACGAGAAGTTGCCCCCGGCGAAAGCTTGGTTTTAAAATTGCATCTATAATTTTTCAGGTGCATTGCCCCGTGGGGAGAATGATGTATGTATTAGGTGCTGTCCCGAAACTGCTAAAATAAACTAGAATAGAAAATAAGTGAAAATAAGAAAATAAAAACCGGCAGAGGTGGGGCACCCAAATGGTGTTTCAATCTTGTTTCCCCTCCCCGTGTTTTTTTTTTAAAATGTATTTATTTGTACCTCCCAGAAACCCCCGGTGACAGCGGCGGAATCCCCAGACAGCGGTGGAGGCGTCCCTAAAGGATCTCCTCCATATATAATATGGATGTTCTCGGCAGAGCTGAAGACCATGTCTGATGGAGGCTGACATTGGTGGTAAGTAGGAGTAATGTTCATCAATGAGACCCTTGTGATAAGTATGAAGAACCCTAAAGGTATCCAGGCAAATGACTGGATAACCCCCAAAGAGATAAAAATCCATTGTGAAAAAGATTAAAATGATATAATTAATTTATAAAATAAATAAATAGGTGGGTCAATAAATAGATCTTCTGGATAAATACATATATAAATAAATAAATAAATAGATCCAGTAAAATAAATTAAAGAGACATAAGTAAGAGTAGAATTAAAATGGAATCAAATTAAAATGAAATAAAACCCTAAAATGAGATCAAATGAAAATGTGAGAGTGAGGAACTCTAGGTGTCCCGAATGGTGTCTGTAGGTAGGTGTAGGTCTGGGGTTGAAGTTGAGGGGGGGTTTATATATAGGGCTACAGTTGAACTTTTGAAGTGGGGGGTCTTTAGGATTAGGGGGGACGGGGGTAAAATTCAGTCCCTATGGGTTAGGGGAGAAGGGGAAGAACTAGGGGGGGAGAGGGGATAAAGGGGGGTCTTTAGGGTTAGAGGGGGAGGGGGTAGGGGGAGTCCCTTGGGGGAAGGGAGGGACCCTTATGGTTAGTGGGAAAGGGGGTTAAGGGGGTTCTTAAGGTTGGGAAGGGAGGGGGGATCCTTAGGGTTAGGGAGAGAGGGGGTTAAGGGGAAGCCCTTAGGGTTAGGGGGAGAGGGGTATCCTAAGTATGAGGGGAAGAGGGGGTTAGGGTTAGAGTCATGGATCTCCATGAGGGACAGTGACCAAGAGGATGGTTAGATCAGCTTTACGGAAGAAGGATGCTGAATTTACATGTGCCACAACATCAACTCTGAAAAATATGTGTCCTTGAACATTCAGTGCTGTACCTAATCGGAGGTCATCCTGCTAGTGCAGTACTGCTTAATAGACACCAGGCGGCAGACTCTCTATTATATATATTTTCCTCCCCATTGATGTGAACTGAAGCATTGGAAATGTCCTGATATTGAAGTATGGTTTCTAATGTAAACTGCTTTGAGTGTGCAAGCTGAGCATGGAAATTGCTGAGTCAAGGTCCATAATACAAGCATTGAACATTTGGCGTCTTTGACCCACATTGATGAGGACGTTTCAAATTATTTGTTGTAGGGAAAATGCTTCCAGCGAAGACATTGAATATGAGCACTTTTTTTGGTGAATCGACCACAGTTATCGCTCCTTCTGTACTGCAGTAAAGACCAGTTAATCATCTACCATAAGTCATTTTCCTTTAAATGTGTGTTTAAACTCGCCACCTGCTAATGACTTTTCATGATACCTGCGAGCGCACACTTGGTCCACGGTAAACGGCATTGTGCTCGAGAGATTAGCCAAGCTGACTTTTTACTAAAACCTTGAGAAACTTGTCAGTAAAACTGCGAGCAGAAAAATGGGGCAAATTTGTATATTTATATTGTCATCTGTGCACCTGTGTTTCTTCAGGTGAGTTGAAAGTGTTAAAATATAAGTGTTTAATGCGAGAAGATGCTCGCCTCCATTTCTGCACCAAATTAAGCATAAACGTATAAATGATAATATTCTTGTGCTGAAATTGATATGTAGATATAAATGAAACACATACGAAACATTAGGGAAATGTGAAAAAAAGTTTGTGTGTTTCAGGTGAGCATGGAATAAAATGGTTAAGACCTCAAGTGATTTACTAGTATAGAGGGTTAGCAACACATGATTGTTAGTATTTTAATGTGTGTATTGTAAAAATATTTAGATATTCATGTTAAGTGATTTGGATTATTTTGTAAAAAAAAATTGATCATTATCAAAGTATTCCACAGCGTTGGTGGACTTATTATATTTTGATAGTTAATAAATATGTAGGCTATCTACCAGGTTAAATATTATACATAAGACCAGAGCGAGTAATTGCATTTATGCTGTGGTTCTTGTTTTGAATAGGCTACACTGTGTTTGGATTTATGTCGTGGAAAAAACACTCTTTCATAGAAGGTAATATTTTGTCTCCTCAATTGTCCTGAAATCCAGAGAGATATACTCTTAAAGTTCCTGGAGTCTCAATGCACAGTCGCAAAACAAAAGAGCAGTTTGGTGACCGTGATCCAAAATACTGAAAATGAAGAGAGAACATTAGAGATTAATATAGTGTAATTATTTAATTGTAGTGTAGTAATGTGCTAATTACAGCAATTAGAAAAATCATATAACGAAGTTATTTAACGATTTAAGAATCACGGTTTATGTGCCTGTACATAATCCGTTAATATAATTTATGCAGTTTATTTGCACTTGTGGATCTAATGCTTAATTAAGACATTGGGACAGGCAGAGAAGTAATCCACTACGGACATTACAGAGCTGATGCACCAAGATTCTGAGGGGCCACATAGCAAGTTTGACCAGTCTGAACCAGATTTCAGAAATCGCCACAGATCCACAAACTGATCTGACCCGTACGTGTTTGAGAGTCAAAAGTTAAATTCGGATCAGGGCCTAATGGGACTGGTGAGTGGCTCTGTGCGCACTCAGAAGTCCCTGTGCTTGTGATTGGAAGGTTGGGGGTGGTGCTTCAAGCCTGCCCTCAGCAGAATAGTTATAGGGCAGGCCCTTGAATGCACTGACTGACCCTGTTGTGTGTGTGTGTGTGTGTGTGTGTGTGTGCAATCACACTGCAAGATCAGGCAGTGTGCTCGAGGGCCTGCCCTGTAACTATTCTGCTGAGGGCAGGCTCAAGCACACTGACCTGATTAGAAGCACAGAGGATTAGCCACTCACCACCCCTTTTTTTATCCAAAAATGGCAAATAAACGATTCACACACATGTAGCACTTATCTCTGTGTGTTAGCATTAAGGCTGTTGTTCTAGGGTCTGTGCTGTGACTATTCTGCCAAGGCTGAATAACAGATACTACTCTGCCTGAGGCTTAAACCAGGGACCACCTTGATCGCAGGCACGGTCGCTCAGTGTGTCGCGCCACCATCCATCCTCCGACCAGCTATATCAAGATAATGATCTGCCGGTGACGTCATGCAAAAAAAAAGATACTACTCTGCCTAAGTCTTAAACCAGGGACCTCTTCAATTACAGGCATGGTCTCGCAGTATGCGTACACGCGTCTGAAGGAAGTCTTTCTTTCGCTCTGTTTCCAAGATATTCGAAAAAAAATGTTTTAGCTCTTTCTATATAGTGCGATTTGCTGGTTTCATCGGTTGCCTCCAATCATCAAGACAGATCTGAGGAATTTGGTTCAAGGCTCTACTACATTCCTAGGCGGAGATACGCCCACTTCCGATTTTGACGCTAACATGCTAAGTTTTGAGATGCGTGCCGATTCTGAATCTAGGATACGCAATACCCCTAGATCCAATGTTTCGGCCTGATCTGAGCATGCCAAGGCATTTTACATACTAACAGGCTAGCATGCTAATTTTTGAAATAGCTAAAATGCTTGTAGCTTTTTTTGTACATTGCCTATTTTGATGCTAATTTCTTCACTTGATTCTACTCATCAACTCTGATCTGAGGAACTTTGTTTCTAGTGTCAACGACATTCCTAGGGTGAGTTACGCCCACTTCCGGTTATCTCACTGCTGATTTCCTGGAGCGGCTAGATTCCCTCAACCTATAACAACATGTTGATGTCCCCACACATTCCAGGGGTCACACACTTGACTTGGTCATTTCAAACTTCGCCCCCATCAGTAATCTACAGGTATATGATCTTGGTATCTCGGACCATAAAGTAGTGTCAATGGAGCTGCCCTTTCTCTCCCCCCATATCAAACCAAAATGTCAGATCCATTTCAGAAATCTGAAGACCATCAATGCAGATGCCCTGGCCCTGGACCTTAAATTTCTCTCCTCTGAACCTGTCAGCAGTGCAACAGCAGAGGTGCAACATGCACATCAATTTCTTCAGACAAAAAGTTGATAATATCCGTTCATACCTCTCCATCACGAATATCTTGCCTCCTCCAACTGTCGACCTACTACCTGAGAAGGTCCAGCCACTTTGCTCCTTCTCTGCTACCACACGGGAAGAGGTGGAGAACATCATCAGGAAAATGAAACCATCTACCAGTTCCCTGGACCCTTTCCCTTCAGCCCTGCTAAAGGTCAACATCTCTGCCGTCTCTCCACTCATCACCAGGATCATAAACCAATCCCTCCTGACTGGCCATATACCTTCTACTTTAAAAACTGCTGTCATCGGACCTCTATTGAAAAAACCCACCATGGACTCTGAAGTTCTCTCTAACTCTGGGCCCATCTCCAATCTTCCATGCCTCTCTAAAGTTCTGGAAAAAAACAGTTGCAGCGCAACTTCATGATCACCTCAAACTGAGTAACCTGTTTGAAAAATTTCAGTCCGGTTTCCGCCCTGGCCATAGCACCGAAACAGCCCTGGTCAGGGTCACCAATGATCTTCTGATGACGGCAGATACTGGTTCCCCTTCTATACTCATCCTCCTTGACCTGACAGCTGCTTTTGACACAATAGACCATAACATCCTCTTTCACCGCCTGCAATGCACCCTTGGACTCTCAGGAACTGTTCATAACTGGTTCACGTCATACCTAACTGGCAGAACCGAACATGTCACCCTTGGCAGCGCAAAATCTCACATCCACAACGTCACCTGTGGTGTCCCACAGGGCTCTGTGCTTGGCCTCACTTGACACCAAGTCAAGTGTGTGACCCCTGGAATGTGTGGGGACATCAACATGTTGTTGTAGGTTGAGGGAATCTAGCAGCTCCAGGAAATCAGCAGTGAGAACCGGAAGTGGTCTTTACTCTACTCATCAACTCTGATCTGAGGAACGTTTTGTTTCTAGTGTCGACGACATTCCTAGGGTGAGTTACGCCCACTTCCGGTTTTGATGCTAATATGCCAACATGATTGTAGTTTTTTGTGCATTGCCTGTTTTGATGCTAGTTTTATGTCTTCACTCTACTCATCAACTCTGTTCTGAGGAACTTTGTTTCTAATCTCTAGGGTATTCCTAGGCTATGAGATGCCGACTTCTGGTTTTGATGCTAATATGCTAACATGATTGTAGTTTTTTCTGTACATTGCCTGTTTTGATGCTAGTTTAATGTCTTTACTCATCAACTCTGATCTGAGGAACTTTGTTTCTAGTGTCGACGACATTCCTAGGGTGAGTTACTCCCACTTCCGGTTTTGTTGCTAATATGCTAACATGATTGTAGTTTTTTTTTGTGCATTGCCTGTTTTGATGCTAGTTTAATGTCTTTACTCATCAACTCTGATCTGAGGAACTTTGTTTCTAGTGTCGACGACATTCCTAGGGTGAGTTACTCCCACTTCCGGTTTTGTTGCTAATATGCTAACATGATTGTAGTTTTTTTGTGCATTGCCTGTTTTGATGCTAGTTTAATGTCTTTACTCATCAACTCTGATCTGAGGAACTGTTTCTAGTGTCGACGACATTCCTAGGCTGTTACGCCCACTTCCTGTTTTGATGCTAACATGCTAACATGATTGTAGTTTTTTTTGTGCATTGCCTGTTTTGATGCTAGTTTTATGTCTTCACTCTACTCATCAGCTTTGATCTGAGTAACTTTGTTTCTTGTGTCGACGACATTCCTAGGGTGAGTTACGCCCACTTCCGGTTTTGATGCTAATATGCCAACATGATTGTAGTTTTTTTTTGTGCATTGCCTGTTTTGATGCTAGTTTTATGTCTTCACTCTACTCATCAACTCTGTTCTGAGGAACTTTGTTTCTAATCTCTAGGGTATTCCTAGGCTATGAGATGCCGACTTCTGGTTTTGATGCTAATATGCTAACATGATTGTAGTTTTTTCTGTACATTGCCTGTTTTGATGCTAGTTTAATGTCTTTACTCATCAACTCTGATCTGAGGAACTTTGTTTCTAGTGTCGACGACATTCCTAGGGTGAGTTACTCCCACTTCCGGTTTTGTTGCTAATATGCTAACATGATTGTAGTTTTTTTGTGCATTGCCTGTTTTGATGCTAGTTTAATGTCTTTACTCATCAACTCTGATCTGAGGAACTTTGTTTCTAGTGTCGACGACATTCCTAGGGTGAGTTACTCCCACTTCCGGTTTTGTTGCTAATATGCTAACATGATTGTAGTTTTTTGTACATTGCCGATTTTGACGCTAGTTTTATGTCTTTACTCATCAACTCTGATCTGAGGAACTTTGTTTCTAGTGTCGACGACATTCCTAGGGTGAGTTACTCCCACTTCCGGTTTTGTTGCTAATATGCTAACATGATTGTAGTTTTTTTGTGCATTGCCTGTTTTGATGCTAGTTTAATGTCTTTACTCATCAACTCTGATCTGAGGAACTTTGTTTCTAGTGTCGACGACATTCCTAGGGTGAGTTACTCCCACTTCCGGTTTTGTTGCTAATATGCTAACATGATTGTAGTTTTTTTGTGCATTGCCTGTTTTGATGCTAGTTTAATGTCTTTACTCATCAACTCTGATCTGAGGAACTTTGTTTCTAGTGTCGACGACATTCCTAGGGTGAGTTACTCCCACTTCCTGTTTTGATGCTAACATGATTGTAGTTTTTTTGTGCATTGCCTGTTTTGATGCGAGTTTAATGTCTTTACTCATCAACTCTGATCTGAGGAACTTTGTTTCTAGTGTCGACGACATTCCTAGGCTGTGTTACGCCCACTGCCTGTTTTGATGCTAACATGATTGTAGTTTTTTCTGTACATAGCCTGTTTTGACGCTAGTTTTATGTCTACTCTACTCATCAGCTTTGATCTGAGTAACTTTGTTTCTTGTGTCGACGACATTCCTAGGGTGAGTTACGCCCACTTCCGGTTTTGATGCTAATATGCCAACATGATTGTAGTTTTTTTGTGCATTGCCTGTTTTGATGCTAGTTTAATGTCTTTACTCATCAACTCTGATCTGAGGAACTTTGTTTCTAGTGTCTACGACAATCCTAGGCTGAGTTACGCCCACTTCCGGTTTTGTTGCTAATATGCCAACATGATTGTAGTTTTTTTTTTGTGCATTGCCTGTTTTGATGCTAGTTTAATGTCTTTACTCATCAACTCTGATCTGAGGAACTTTGTTTCTAGTGTCTACGACAATCCTAGGCTGTTACGCCCACTTCCGGTTTTGTTGCTAATATGCTAACATGATTGTAGTTTTTTTGTGCATTGCCTGTTTTGATGCGAGTTTAATGTCTTTACTCATCAACTCTGATCTGAGGAACTTTGTTTCTAGTGTCGACGACATTCCTAGGCTGTGTTACGCCCACTGCCTGTTTTGATGCTAACATGATTGTAGTTTTTTCTGTACATAGCCTGTTTTGACGCTAGTTTTATGTCTTCTCTTTACTCATCAACTCTGATCTGAGGAACTTTGTTTCTAGTGTCAACGACATTCCTAGGGTGAGTTACGCCCACTTCCGGTTATCTCACTGCTGATTTCCTGGAGCGGCTAGATTTCCTCAACCTATAACAACATGTTGATGTCCCCACACATTCCAGGGGTCACACACTTGACTTGGTCATTTCAAACTTCGCCCCCATCAGTAATCTACAGGTATATGATCTTGGTATCTCGGACCACAAAGTAGTGTCAATGGAGCTGCCCTTTCTCTCCCCCCATATCAAACCAAAACGTCAGATCCATTTCAGAAATCTGAAGACCATCAATGCAGATGCCCTGGCCCTGGACCTGGACCTTAAATTTCTCTCCTCTGAACCTGTCAGCAGTGCAACAGCAGAGGTGCAACATGCACATCAATTTCTTCAGACAAAAAGTTGATAATATCCGTTCATACCTCTCCATCACGAATATCTTGCCTCCTCCAACTGTCGACCTACTACCTGAGAAGGTCCAGCCACTTTGCTCCTTCTCTGCTACCACACGGGAAGAGGTGGAGAACATCATCAGGAAAATGAAACCATCTACCAGTTCCCTGGACCCTTTCCCTTCAGCCCTGCTAAAGGTCAACATCTCTGCCGTCTCTCCACTCATCACCAGGATCATAAACCAATCCCTCCTGACTGGCCATATACCTTCTACTTTAAAAACTGCTGTCATCGGACCTCTATTGAAAAAACCCACCATGGACTCTGAAGTTCTCTCTAACTATGGGCCCATCTCCAATCTTCCATGCCTCTCTAAAGTTCTGGAAAAAAACAGTTGCAGCGCAACTTCATGATCACCTCAAACTGAGTAACCTGTTTGAAAAATTTCAGTCCGGTTTCCGCCCTGGCCATAGCACCGAAACAGCCCTGGTCAGGGTCACCAATGATCTTCTGATGACGGCAGATACTGGTTCCCCTTCTATACTCATCCTCCTTGACCTGACAGCTGCTTTTGACACAATAGACCATAACATCCTCTTTCACCGCCTGCAATGCACCCTTGGACTCTCAGGAACTGTTCATAACTGGTTCACGTCATACCTAACTGGCAGAACCGAACATGTCACCCTTGGCAGCGCAAAATCTCACATCCACAACGTCACCTGTGGTGTCCCACAGGGCTCTGTGCTTGGCCTCACTTGACACCAAGTCAAGTGTGTGACCCCTGGAATGTGTGGGGACATCAACATGTTGTTGTAGGTTGAGGGAATCTAGCAGCTCCAGGAAATCAGCAGTGAGATAACCGGAAGTGGTCTTTACTCTACTCATCAACTCTGATCTGAGGAACGTTTTGTTTCTAGTGTCGACGACATTCCTAGGCTGTGTTACGCCCACTTCCTGTTTTGATGCTAACATGATTGTAGTTTTTTCTGTACATAGCCTGTTTTGATGCTAGTTTAATGTCTTTACTCATCAACTCTGATCTGAGGAACTTTGTTTCTAGTGTCGACGACATTCCTAGGGTGAGTTACTCCCACTTCTGGTTTTGATGCTAATATGCTAACATGATTGTAGTTTTTTCTGTACATTGCCTGTTTTGATACTAGTTTAATGTCTTTACTCATCAACTCTGATCTGAAGAACTTTGTTTCTAGTGTTGACGACATTCCTAGGGTGAGTTACTCCCACTTCCGGTTTTGTTGCTAATATGCTAACATGATTGTAGTTTTTTTGTGCATTGCCTGTTTTGATGCTAGTTTAATGTCTTTACTCATCAACTCTGATCTGAGGAACGTTTTGTTTCTAGTGTCGACGACATTCCTAGGCTGTGTTACGCCCACTTCCTGTTTTGATGCTAACATGATTGTAGTTTTTTCTGTACATAGCCTGTTTTGACGCTAGTTTTATGTCTACTCTACTCATCAGCTTTGATCTGAGGAACTTTGTTTCTAGTGTCGACGACATTCCTAGGGTGAGTTACTCCCACTTCTGGTTTTGATGCTAATATGCTAACATGATTGTAGTTTTTTCTGTACATTGCCTGTTTTGATGCTAGTTTAATGTCTTTACTCATCAACTCTGATCTGAGGAACGTTTTGTTTCTAGTGTCGACGACATTCCTAGGCTGTGTTACGCCCACTTCCTGTTTTGATGCTAACATGATTGTAGTTTTTTCTGTACATAGCCTGTTTTGACGCTAGTTTTATGTCTACTCATCAGCTTTGATCTGAGTAACTTTGTTTCTTGTGTCGACGACATTCCTAGGGTGAGTTACGCCCACTGCCTGTTTTGATGCTAACATGATTGTAGTTTTTTCTGTACATAGCCTGTTTTGACGCTAGTTTTATGTCTTTACTCTACTCATCAGCTTTGATCTGAGTAACTTTGTTTCTTGTGTCGACGACATTCCTAGGGTGAGTCACGCCCACTTCCGGTTTTGATGCTAATATGCCAACATGATTGTAGTTTTTTTTTTGTGCATTGCCTGTTTTGATGCTAGTTTAATGTCTTTACTCATCAACTCTGATCTGAGGAACTTTGTTTCTAGTGTCTACGACAATCCTAGGCTGTTACGCCCACTTCCGGTTTTGTTGCTAATATGCCAACATGATTGTAGTTTTTTTTTGTGCATTGCTTGTTTTGATGCTAGTTTAATGTCTTTACTCATCAACTCTGATCTGAGGAACTTTGTTTCTAGTGTCGACGACATTCCTAGGGTGAGTTACTCCCACTTCCGGTTTTGTTGCTAATATGCTAACATGATTGTAGTTTTTTTGTGCATTGCCTGTTTTGATGCGAGTTTAATGTCTTTACTCATCAACTCTGATCTGAGGAACTTTGTTTCTAGTGTCGACGACATTCCTAGGCTGTGTTACGCCCACTGCCTGTTTTGATGCTAACATGATTGTAGTTTTTTCTGTACATAGCCTGTTTTGACGCTAGTTTTATGTCTTCTCTTTACTCATCAACTCTGATCTGAGGAACTTTGTTTCTAGTGTCAACGACATTCCTAGGGTGAGTTACGCCCACTTCCGGTTATCTCACTGCTGATTTCCTGGAGCGGCTAGATTCCCTCAACCTATAACAACATGTTGATGTCCCCACACATTCCAGGGGTCACACACTTGACTTGGTCATTTCAAACTTCGCCCCCATCAGTAATCTACAGGTATATGATCTTGGTATCTCGGACCACAAAGTAGTGTCAATGGAGCTGCCCTTTCTCTCCCCCCATATCAAACCAAAACGTCAGATCCATTTCAGAAATCTGAAGACCATCAATGCAGATGCCCTGGCCCTGGACCTGGACCTTAAATTTCTCTCCTCTGAACCTGTCAGCAGTGCAACAGCAGAGGTGCAACATGCACATCAATTTCTTCAGACAAAAAGTTGATAATATCCGTTCATACCTCTCCATCACGAATATCTTGCCTCCTCCAACTGTCGACCTACTACCTGAGAAGGTCCAGCCACTTTGCTCCTTCTCTGCTACCACACGGGAAGAGGTGGAGAACATCATCAGGAAAATGAAACCATCTACCAGTTCCCTGGACCCTTTCCCTTCAGCCCTGCTAAAGGTCAACATCTCTGCCGTCTCTCCACTCATCACCAGGATCATAAACCAATCCCTCCTGACTGGCCATATACCTTCTACTTTAAAAACTGCTGTCATCGGACCTCTATTGAAAAAACCCACCATGGACTCTGAAGTTCTCTCTAACTCTGGGCCCATCTCCAATCTTCCATGCCTCTCTAAAGTTCTGGAAAAAAACAGTTGCAGCGCAACTTCATGATCACCTCAAACTGAGTAACCTGTTTGAAAAATTTCAGTCCGGTTTCCGCCCTGGCCATAGCACCGAAACAGCCCTGGTCAGGGTCACCAATGATCTTCTGATGACGGCAGATACTGGTTCCCCTTCTATACTCATCCTCCTTGACCTGACAGCTGCTTTTGACACAATAGACCATAACATCCTCTTTCACCGCCTGCAATGCACCCTTGGACTCTCAGGAACTGTTCATAACTGGTTCACGTCATACCTAACTGGCAGAACCGAACATGTCACCCTTGGCAGCGCAAAATCTCACATCCACAACGTCACCTGTGGTGTCCCACAGGGCTCTGTGCTTGGCCTCACTTGACACCAAGTCAAGTGTGTGACCCCTGGAATGTGTGGGGACATCAACATGTTGTTGTAGGTTGAGGGAATCTAGCAGCTCCAGGAAATCAGCAGTGAGATAACCGGAAGTGGTCTTTACTCTACTCATCAACTCTGATCTGAGGAACGTTTTGTTTCTAGTGTCGACGACATTCCTAGGCTGTGTTACGCCCACTTCCTGTTTTGATGCTAACATGATTGTAGTTTTTTCTGTACATAGCCTGTTTTGACGCTAGTTTTATGTCTTTACTCATCAGCTTTGATCTGAGTAACTTTGTTTCTTGTGTCAACGACATTCCTAGGGTGAGTTACGCCCACTTCCGGTTTTGATGCTAATATGCCAACATGATTGTAGTTTTTTTTTGTGCATTGCCTGTTTTGATGCTAGTTTAATGTCTTTACTCATCAACTCTGATCTGAGGAACTTTGTTTCTAGTGTCGACGACATTCCTAGGGTGAGTTACTCCCACTTCTGGTTTTGATGCTAATATGCTAACATGATTGTAGTTTTTTCTGTACATTGCCTGTTTTGATGCTAGTTTAATGTCTTTACTCATCAACTCTGATCTGAGGAACGTTTTGTTTCTAGTGTCGACGACATTCCTAGGCTGTGTTACGCCCACTTCCTGTTTTGATGCTAACATGATTGTAGTTTTTTCTGTACATAGCCTGTTTTGACGCTAGTTTTATGTCTACTCATCAGCTTTGATCTGAGTAACTTTGTTTCTTGTGTCGACGACATTCCTAGGGTGAGTTACGCCCACTGCCTGTTTTGATGCTAACATGATTGTAGTTTTTTCTGTACATAGCCTGTTTTGACGCTAGTTTTATGTCTTTACTCTACTCATCAGCTTTGATCTGAGTAACTTTGTTTCTTGTGTCGACGACATTCCTAGGGTGAGTCACGCCCACTTCCGGTTTTGATGCTAATATGCCAACATGATTGTAGTTTTTTTGTGCATTGCCTGTTTTGATGCGAGTTTAATGTCTTTACTCATCAACTCTGATCTGAGGAACTTTGTTTCTAGTGTCGACGACATTCCTAGGCTGTGTTACGCCCACTGCCTGTTTTGATGCTAACATGATTGTAGTTTTTTCTGTACATAGCCTGTTTTGACGCTAGTTTTATGTCTTCTCTTTACTCATCAACTCTGATCTGAGGAACTTTGTTTCTAGTGTCAACGACATTCCTAGGGTGAGTTACGCCCACTTCCGGTTATCTCACTGCTGATTTCCTGGAGCGGCTAGATTCCCTCAACCTATAACAACATGTTGATGTCCCCACACATTCCAGGGGTCACACACTTGACTTGGTCATTTCAAACTTCGCCCCCATCAGTAATCTACAGGTATATGATCTTGGTATCTCGGACCACAAAGTAGTGTCAATGGAGCTGCCCTTTCTCTCCCCCCATATCAAACCAAAACGTCAGATCCATTTCAGAAATCTGAAGACCATCAATGCAGATGCCCTGGCCCTGGACCTGGACCTTAAATTTCTCTCCTCTGAACCTGTCAGCAGTGCAACAGCAGAGGTGCAACATGCACATCAATTTCTTCAGACAAAAAGTTGATAATATCCGTTCATACCTCTCCATCACGAATATCTTGCCTCCTCCAACTGTCGACCTACTACCTGAGAAGGTCCAGCCACTTTGCTCCTTCTCTGCTACCACACGGGAAGAGGTGGAGAACATCATCAGGAAAATGAAACCATCTACCAGTTCCCTGGACCCTTTCCCTTCAGCCCTGCTAAAGGTCAACATCTCTGCCGTCTCTCCACTCATCACCAGGATCATAAACCAATCCCTCCTGACTGGCCATATACCTTCTACTTTAAAAACTGCTGTCATCGGACCTCTATTGAAAAAACCCACCATGGACTCTGAAGTTCTCTCTAACTCTGGGCCCATCTCCAATCTTCCATGCCTCTGTAAAGTTCTGGAAAAAAACAGTTGCAGCGCAACTTCATGATCACCTCAAACTGAGTAACCTGTTTGAAAAATTTCAGTCCGGTTTCCGCCCTGGCCATAGCACCGAAACAGCCCTGGTCAGGGTCACCAATGATCTTCTGATGACGGCAGATACTGGTTCCCCTTCTATACTCATCCTCCTTGACCTGACAGCTGCTTTTGACACAATAGACCATAACATCCTCTTTCACCGCCTGCAATGCACCCTTGGACTCTCAGGAACTGTTCATAACTGGTTCACGTCATACCTAACTGGCAGAACCGAACATGTCACCCTTGGCAGCGCAAAATCTCACATCCACAACGTCACCTGTGGTGTCCCACAGGGCTCTGTGCTTGGCCTCACTTGACACCAAGTCAAGTGTGTGACCCCTGGAATGTGTGGGGACATCAACATGTTGTTGTAGGTTGAGGGAATCTAGCAGCTCCAGGAAATCAGCAGTGAGATAACCGGAAGTGGTCTTTACTCTACTCATCAACTCTGATCTGAGGAACGTTTTGTTTCTAGTGTCGACGACATTCCTAGGCTGTGTTACGCCCACTTCCTGTTTTGATGCTAACATGATTGTAGTTTTTTCTGTACATAGCCTGTTTTGACGCTAGTTTTATGTCTTTACTCATCAGCTTTGATCTGAGTAACTTTGTTTCTTGTGTCAACGACATTCCTAGGGTGAGTTACGCCCACTTCCGGTTTTGATGCTAATATGCCAACATGATTGTAGTTTTTTTTTGTGCATTGCCTGTTTTGATGCTAGTTTAATGTCTTTACTCATCAACTCTGATCTGAGGAACTTTGTTTCTAGTGTCGACGACATTCCTAGGGTGAGTTACTCCCACTTCTGGTTTTGATGCTAATATGCTAACATGATTGTAGTTTTTTCTGTACATTGCCTGTTTTGATGCTAGTTTAATGTCTTTACTCATCAACTCTGATCTGAGGAACGTTTTGTTTCTAGTGTCGACGACATTCCTAGGCTGTGTTACGCCCACTTCCTGTTTTGATGCTAACATGATTGTAGTTTTTTCTGTACATAGCCTGTTTTGACGCTAGTTTTATGTCTACTCATCAGCTTTGATCTGAGTAACTTTGTTTCTTGTGTCGACGACATTCCTAGGGTGAGTTACGCCCACTGCCTGTTTTGATGCTAACATGATTGTAGTTTTTTCTGTACATAGCCTGTTTTGACGCTAGTTTTATGTCTTTACTCTACTCATCAGCTTTGATCTGAGTAACTTTGTTTCTTGTGTCGACGACATTCCTAGGGTGAGTCACGCCCACTTCCGGTTTTGATGCTAATATGCCAACATGATTGTAGTTTTTTTTTTGTGCATTGCCTGTTTTGATGCTAGTTTAATGTCTTTACTCATCAACTCTGATCTGAGGAACTTTGTTTCTAGTGTCTACGACAATCCTAGGCTGTTACGCCCACTTCCGGTTTTGTTGCTAATATGCCAACATGATTGTAGTTTTTTTTTGTGCATTGCTTGTTTTGATGCTAGTTTAATGTCTTTACTCATCAACTCTGATCTGAGGAACTTTGTTTCTAGTGTCGACGACATTCCTAGGGTGAGTTACTCCCACTTCCGGTTTTGTTGCTAATATGCTAACATGATTGTAGTTTTTTTGTGCATTGCCTGTTTTGATGCGAGTTTAATGTCTTTACTCATCAACTCTGATCTGAGGAACTTTGTTTCTAGTGTCGACGACATTCCTAGGCTGTGTTACGCCCACTGCCTGTTTTGATGCTAACATGATTGTAGTTTTTTCTGTACATAGCCTGTTTTGACGCTAGTTTTATGTCTTCTCTTTACTCATCAACTCTGATCTGAGGAACTTTGTTTCTAGTGTCAACGACATTCCTAGGGTGAGTTACGCCCACTTCCGGTTATCTCACTGCTGATTTCCTGGAGCGGCTAGATTCCCTCAACCTATAACAACATGTTGATGTCCCCACACATTCCAGGGGTCACACACTTGACTTGGTCATTTCAAACTTCGCCCCCATCAGTAATCTACAGGTATATGATCTTGGTATCTCGGACCACAAAGTAGTGTCAATGGAGCTGCCCTTTCTCTCCCCCCATATCAAACCAAAACGTCAGATCCATTTCAGAAATCTGAAGACCATCAATGCAGATGCCCTGGCCCTGGACCTGGACCTTAAATTTCTCTCCTCTGAACCTGTCAGCAGTGCAACAGCAGAGGTGCAACATGCACATCAATTTCTTCAGACAAAAAGTTGATAATATCCGTTCATACCTCTCCATCACGAATATCTTGCCTCCTCCAACTGTCGACCTACTACCTGAGAAGGTCCAGCCACTTTGCTCCTTCTCTGCTACCACACGGGAAGAGGTGGAGAACATCATCAGGAAAATGAAACCATCTACCAGTTCCCTGGACCCTTTCCCTTCAGCCCTGCTAAAGGTCAACATCTCTGCCGTCTCTCCACTCATCACCAGGATCATAAACCAATCCCTCCTGACTGGCCATATACCTTCTACTTTAAAAACTGCTGTCATCGGACCTCTATTGAAAAAACCCACCATGGACTCTGAAGTTCTCTCTAACTCTGGGCCCATCTCCAATCTTCCATGCCTCTGTAAAGTTCTGGAAAAAAACAGTTGCAGCGCAACTTCATGATCACCTCAAACTGAGTAACCTGTTTGAAAAATTTCAGTCCGGTTTCCGCCCTGGCCATAGCACCGAAACAGCCCTGGTCAGGGTCACCAATGATCTTCTGATGACGGCAGATACTGGTTCCCCTTCTATACTCATCCTCCTTGACCTGACAGCTGCTTTTGACACAATAGACCATAACATCCTCTTTCACCGCCTGCAATGCACCCTTGGACTCTCAGGAACTGTTCATAACTGGTTCACGTCATACCTAACTGGCAGAACCGAACATGTCACCCTTGGCAGCGCAAAATCTCACATCCACAACGTCACCTGTGGTGTCCCACAGGGCTCTGTGCTTGGCCCCACTTGACACCAAGTCAAGTGTGTGACCCCTGGAATGTGTGGGGACATCAACATGTTGTTGTAGGTTGAGGGAATCTAGCAGCTCCAGGAAATCAGCAGTGAGATAACCGGAAGTGGTCTTTACTCTACTCATCAACTCTGATCTGAGGAACGTTTTGTTTCTAGTGTCGACGACATTCCTAGGCTGTGTTACGCCCACTTCCTGTTTTGATGCTAACATGATTGTAGTTTTTTCTGTACATAGCCTGTTTTGACGCTAGTTTTATGTCTTTACTCATCAACTCTGATCTGAGGAACTTTGTTTCTAGTATCTACGACAATCCTAGGCTGAGTTACGCCCAGACTTCTGGTTTTGATGCTAATATGCTAACAGGATTATCTGCTGTATTATCCCCCCATTAAACTAAAAAACCTTGCAGTGCCAATTCATGTATCTGCATTTAAAAAAAAAAATAATTTGTATCCTGGTGCAGGGATGCCTTCCTTGGTCCAAAGAGGTGAGTGCTCAAATGATGTTAGTGGTATGATAGAAATGTTAATATCAGCACACATATTAGTGTGTGTTCCTCAATATAATAGTAAGTGTCCCCGTGCTTTGCATACATAAATGCTACACAAGTTATCCCCCCTACAAACTGAATCCATTTCTGATGTTGCCAGCGGGTTCCTGAGGCCACCCCCCGCCAAGTGTGCCCCACGTACCTCATATTAAACCCTTGAGGTGTCCAGGTCTGTAGTCGCTGGATCCACCTGTATTCCATTCTGACCCTTTGTGCGTGACCATGTACTATTTGCTAGTAAGCCTGAAATTACTACATTGTTTAGGCCATGTTATTGGAAGTGTTGTGCTACCATAATGAGCTTGGTATTCTGGGGAAAATGTGTACAAGTGTTGTTTAAGACTAATGGTTTACTAATTTGTTGCCCGTCTCTCCCACATACTTTTCCTGACAATGGTTACATTGGATCAGAAAGATCACATTACAGGTAGTGAGGGAGATGTTTTCCTGAATAACAAATGTGAGATCCCAATGCCTTATGCTGTTAATTGGTTTAAAATAAGGGCATACCTGTGCTAAGGTATTGTCTTTAAAAGTATTGAATTTGGAATGCACTAAAATATCCTTAAGATTTTTGTTTTACCGATAGGCGGAGATGAACCTGAATTTTTGCAACTGTTGTGTCCTCTGAAAGTAATTTTTAAGCTTATTTAATGTTACAGCTTTCGAGGAGTAGGTAGTGATAAATATAATTATTGTACATTGCTCTGTTATAGACTGGGTTGGTATATAGATGTCCCTTAATGTTTTGGCTTTGATTTTGTCAGTGGGATGTAATAATTAGTTTCTTCCAATTGCCTTAGTGCTTCTAATTTGTACTGCTGTGTATCCAAGATAAAGCCTCAGCGATCGTTATCTGCCGGTTTAATGATTATATCTTTATTCTTATGTAATGTTTTTATGGCCCTCTGCTGCATTGTAATATTGGGTTTTTGTGTGTAATGGTGTGTGAGTGATTAAACTCATATAATGATTGATAACAATATTTAATTTAATCGGTAGAAACCTGCAGTGCTTTTTTTACTGTAGTGCTGTTTGAAAATATTAGATTACTTTATAGTATTACAATAGGAAACTATACATCTAGTATAAATGACTGTTCCCCGTAGTGGTAAGCCCTGGGAAGTAAGCATATGGCAGGCAATGGGTTTTAAAGGTAAGTTCATATCTCCTGTTTTTTGTTTCAGAATTTTTTCTTGCAGGGTCACCTTGGTGATAATGGTTCAACTGAATAAAATATCATGCCCCCTGGTGGTTGTTGTTAATTATTGCCTTTGGGAGGGGGGTTTCAGGTACATTTACCAGGGGGATCCCAAAAAGGTAAGTAAAAAACGGTAAGTAAGGGGGTTAGGGTGCTTTAGGGGGGTTAGGGTGCTTTAGGGGGGTTAGGGTGCTTTAGGGGGGTTAGGTGTTGAGGTTTATGGTTGGGGTAAGTGTTAGGTTTATGGTTGGGGTAAGTGTTAGGTTTATGGTTGGGGTAAGTGTTAGGTTTATGGTTGGGGTAAGTGTTAGGCTTGGGGGTTTCTAAGTGTTAGGCTTGGGGGTTTCTAAGTGTTAGGCTTGGGGGTCTCTAAGTGTTAGGGTTGGGGGTCTCTAAGTGCTAGGGGTCTCTAAGTGCTTAGGGGTCTCTAAGTGCTAGGGGTCTCTAAGTGCTAGGGGGTCTCTAAGTGCTAGGGGTCTCTAAGTGCTAGGGGTCTCTAAGTGCTAGGGGTCTCTAAGTGCTAGGGGTCTCTAAGTGCTAGGGGTCTCTAAGTGCTAGGGGTCTCTAAGTGCTAGGGGTCTCTAAGTGCTAGGGGTCTCTAAGTGCTAGGGGTCTCTAAGTGCTAGGGGTCTCTAAGTGCTAGGGGTCTCTAAGTGCTAGGGGTCTCTAAGTGCTAGGGTCTCTAAGTGCTAGGGGTCTCTAAGTGCTAGGGGTCTCTAAGTGCTAGGGGTCTCTAAGTGCTAGGGGTCTCTAAGTGCTAGGGGTCTCTAAGTGCTAGGGGTCTCTAAGTGCTAGGGGTCTCTAAGTGCTAGGGGTCTCTAAGTGCTAGGGGTCTCTAAGTGCTAGGGGTCTCTAAGTGCTAGGGGTCTCTAAGTGCTAGGGGTCTCTAAGTGCTAGGGGTCTCTAAGTGCTAGGGGTCTCTAAGTGCTAGGGGTCTCTAAGTGCTAGGGGTCTCTAAGTGCTAGGGTCTCTAAGTGCTAGGGGTCTCTAAGTGCTAGGGGTCTCTAAGTGCTAGGGGTCTCTAAGTGCTAGGGGGTCTCTAAGTGCTAGGGTCTCTAAGTGCTAGGGGTCTCTAAGTGCTAGGGGTCTCTAAGTGCTAGGGGTCTCTAAGTGCTAGGGGTCTCTAAGTGCTAGGGGTCTCTAAGTGCTAGGGTCTCTAAGTGCTAGGGGTCTCTAAGTGCTAGGGGTCTCTAGTGCTAGGGGTCTCTAAGTGCTAGGGGTCTCTAAGTGCTAGGGGTCTCTAAGTGCTAGGGGTCTCTAAGTGCTAGGGGTCTCTAGAGTGCTAGGGGTCTCTAAGTGCTAGGGGTCTCTAAGTGCTAGGGGTCTCTAAGTGCTAGGGGTCTCTAAGTGCTAGGGGTCTCTAAGTGCTAGGGGTCTCTAAGTGCTAGGGGTCTCTAAGTGCTAGGGGTCTCTAAGTGCTAGGGGTCTCTAAGTGCTAGGGGTCTCTAAGTGCTAGGGTCTCTAAGTGCTAGGGGTCTCTAAGTGCTAGGGGTCTCTAAGTGCTAGGGGTCTCTAAGTGCTAGGGGTCTCTAAGTGCTAGGGGTCTCTAAGTGCTAGGGGTCTCTAAGTGCTAGGGGTCTCTAAGTGCTAGGGGTCTCTAAGTGCTAGGGGTCTCTAAGTGCTAGGGGTCTCTAAGTGCTAGGGGTCTCTAAGTGCTAGGGGTCTCTAAGTGCTAGGGGTCTCTAAGTGCTAGGGGTCTCTAAGTGCTAGGGGTCTCTAAGTGCTAGGGGTCTCTAAGTGCTAGGGGTCTCTAAGTGCTAGGGGTCTCTAAGTGCTAGGGGTCTCTAAGTGCTAGGGGTCTCTAAGTGCTAGGGGTCTCTAAGTGCTAGGGGTCTCTAAGTGCTAGGGGTCTCTAAGTGCTAGGGGTCTCTAAGTGCTAGGGGTCTCTAAGTGCTAGGGGTCTCTAAGTTGCTAGGGGTCTCTAAGTGCTAGGGGTCTCTAAGTGCTAGGGGTCTCTAGTGCTAGGGGTCTCTAAGTGCTAGGGGTCTCTAAGTGCTAGGGGTCTCTAAGTGCTAGGGGTCTCTAAGTGCTAGGGGTCTCTAAGTGCTAGGGGTCTCTAAGTGCTAGGGGTCTCTAAGTGCTAGGGGTCTCTAAGTGCTAGGGGTCTCTAAGTGCTAGGGGTCTCTAAGTGCTAGGGGTCTCTAAGTGCTAGGGGTCTCTAAGTGCTAGGGGTCTCTAAGTGCTAGGGGTCTCTAAGTGCTAGGGGTCTTCAAGTGCTAGGGGTCTCTAAGTGCTAGGGGTCTCTAAGTGCTAGGGGTCTCTAAGTGCTAGGGGTCTCTAAGTGCTAGGGGTCTCTAAGTGCTAGGGGTCTCTAAGTGCTAGGGGTCTCTAAGTGCTAGGGGGTCTCTAAGTGCTAGGGGTCTCTAAGTGCTAGGGGTCTCTAAGTGCTAGGGGTCTCTAAGTGCTAGGGGTCTCTAAGTGCTAGGGGTCTCTAAGTGCTAGGGGTCTCTAAGTGCTAGGGGTCTCTAAGTGCTAGGGGTCTCTAAGTGCTAGGGGTCTCTAAGTGCTAGGGGTCTCTAAGTGCTAGGGGTCTCTAAGTGCTAGGGGTCTTAAGTGCTAGGGGTCTCTAAGTGCTAGGGGTCTCTAAGTGCTAGGGGTCTCTAAGTGCTAGGGGTCTCTAAGTGCTAGGGGTCTCTACGTGCTAGGGGTCTCTAAGTGCTAGGGGTCTCTAAGTGCTAGGGGTCTCTAAGTGCTAGGGGTCTCTAAGTGCTAGGGGTCTCTAAGTGCTAGGGGTCTCTAAGTGCTAGGGGTCTCTAAGTGCTAGGGGTCTCTAAGCTGCTAGGGGATCTACGAGCTAGGGGTCTCTAAGTGCTAGGGGTCTCTAAGTGCTAGGGGTCTCTAAGTGCTAGGGGTCTCTAAGTGCTAGGGGTCTCTAAGTGCTAGGGGTCTCTAAGTGCTAGGGGTCTCTAAGTGCTAGGGGTCTCTAAGTGCTAGGGGTCTCTAAGTGCTAGGGTCTCTAAGTGCTAGGGGGTCTCTAAGTGCTAGGGGTCTCTAAGTGCTAGGGGTCTCTAAGTGCTAGGGGTCTCTAAGTGCTAGGGGTCTCTAGTGCTAGGGGTCTCTAAGTGCTAGGGGTCTCTAAGTGCTAGGGGTCTCTAAGTGCTAGGGGTCTCTAAGTGCTAGGGGTCTCTAGTAGGGTCTAAGTGCTAGGGGTCTCTAAGTGCTAGGGGTCTCTAAGTGCTAGGGTCTCTAAGTGCTAGGGGTCTCTAAGTGCTAGGGGTCTCTAAGTGCTAGGGGTCTCTAAGTGCTAGGGGTCTCTAAGTGCTAGGGGTCTCTAAGTGCTAGGGGTCTCTAAGTGCTAGGGGTCTCTAAGTGCTAGGGGTCTCTAAGTGCTAGGGGTCTCTAAGTGCTAGGGGTCTCTAAGTGCTAGGGGTCTCTAAGTGCTAGGGGTCTCTAAGTGCTAGGGGTCTCTAAGTGCTAGGGGTCTCTAAGTGCTAGGGGTCTCTAAGTGCTAGGGGTCTCTAAGTGCTAGGGGTCTCTAAGTGCTAGGGGTCTCTAAGTGCTAGGGGTCTCTAAGTGCTAGGGGTCTCTAAGTGCTAGGGGTCTCTAAGTGCTAGGGGTCTCTAAGTGCTAGGGGTCTCTAAGTGCTAGGGGTCTCTAAGTGCTAGGGGTCTCTAAGTGCTAGGGGTCTCTAAGTGCTAGGGGTCTCTATGCTAGGGGTCTCTAAGTGCTAGGGGTCTCTAAGTGCTAGGGGTCTCTAAGTGCTAGGGGTCTCTAAGTGCTAGGGGTCTCTAAGTGCTAGGGGTCTCTAAGTGCTAGGGGTCTCTAAGTGCTAGGGGTCCTCTAAGTGCTAGGGGTCTCTAAGTGCTAGGGGTCTCTAAGTGCTAGGGGTCTCTAAGTGCTAGGGGTCTCTAAGTGCTAGGGGTCTCTAAGTGCTAGGGGGTCTCTAAGTGCTAGGGGTCTCTAAGTGCTAGGGGTCTCTAAGTGCTAGGGGTCTCTAAGTGCTAGGGGTCTCTAAGTGCTAGGGGTCCTCTAGTGCTAGGGGTCTCTAAGTGCTAGGGGTCTCTAAGTGCTAGGGGTCTCTAAGTGCTAGGGGTCTCTAAGTGCTAGGGGTCTCTAAGTGCTAGGGGTCTCTAAGTGCTAGGGGTCTCTAAGTGCTAGGGGTCTCTAAGTGCTAGGGGTCTCTAAGTGCTAGGGGTCTCTAAGTGCTAGGGGTCTCTAAGTGCTAGGGGTCTCTAAGTGCTAGGGGTCTCTAAGTGCTAGGGGTCTCTAAGTGCTAGGGGTCTCTAAGTGCTAGGGGTCTCTAAGTGCTAGGGGTCTCTAAGTGCTAGGGGTCTCTAAGTGCTAGGGGTCTCTAAGTGCTAGGGGTCTCTAAGTGCTAGGGTCCTAAGTGCTAGGCCTAGCTAGGGTCTCTAAGTGCTAGGGGTCTCTAAGTGCTAGGGGTCTCTAAGTGCTAGGGGTCTCTAAGTGCT